>NC_060270.1:27561104-27777759 GCF_021613505.1 Equus quagga | reverse complement strand
GAAGTGGTGTACCCACAACATGACTAACAAAAATGTACAACTGAAATTTCACAAGCTTGTAATCCATCATAACATTAATAAAAAAAAAAAAAAAAAAGCATGTCACAGCACAACCAGGCAGAGAGAAGCTTGGGTTGAGGCAAGGGCAGAAGGAAGAGGAGGCTAGCTGGCACAAGGTGACAAGGCAGCGAAAGAGAGCGTCATTCCCTTCCCACCCCCACCTCTCTCTCTCTCTGTCAAAATCTGGATTGACATTACCGTCCCTCAACCCCACTGTCTGTGACTCCATCATTAGATTGCCTTTCTTTGAGTCTCCACAGCTCCTCCTTCAAGATGCCCCTTTTAAAATGCTCACATCCTCATAAAGGACTGTCACCTGGGTTCCTCAGCAAGCCAAGGAAGTAAACGTGCTTTATTATGGGGTGCAATCCCAAGGAGCAGAAGAGAAGAGAGGAGTGAGGCTGAGAGAGAGCCAATAGAAGGGCATGTTTTCAAGCTGGCCACAACTTGGTATAAACTACAGCTGCTCGTTTGCTGAGACCCTCTTCTGAGAGCCATGCAACAACCATATACACCATTCCATCTCAGTCTGGAGGAGGAAGAGAGGAGAACGTATCTGCTGGCTCCTATCTCCTATTGGAGACATTTGGCCCACGGGGCATGAATTCCTCCACTCCTCCACGTGGCACAGGCATGAACACCAGGCAGGTCCCGAGGTATTTCATGTGTCAGGGTCAACAAGGAAGCCCCAGGACTGATGGTGAATGAGTGGCCTTGAGGTGAGGCACTGTGGGGTCACGTCCAGGGGAAGGTTGCTGGCCCACACAGATTTGGTGACTGCAGTGAAGACCGGGGCTGAAACAAACAGCCTTTGGAGAGGCCGAAGAGTTTCTGGAGATGCCTATGAGGTATCTGGTTGAGGGACAGTCCTTCCTCTTATTATTAGCAGATCTCGCCTTAGTTTCCAGCTAGCTCTTCAGCAGGTGCCTTCATGCTGGCAAACCACTGAGAGCAGGAGCCAGACTCAGATTGGACCTGCCTGTGGGTGAAGGTGCTGGGAGCATGGTGGGCATCAGGCAAGCTTACCCACCACCCCCTGACCCAGGTTGGGATGTGGCTGTGATTTGAATCACCTTGAAAGCCCATTTTGGACTGCTCACCTGCGACTAGGAGGCAGACCCCAGAGGGCCTCCCCAAGCAAATATAACCCTGAAAAAAGGTAAAGCATTAAAGGGACTCCTGAGGACCCAGCATTATTAATGGCCTATTCAAGCTGGGGAAAATCAATAGCTGTTTAGAAAGGGCTTTGGGGAAGAAACTAGTTTCGGTTAAGAAAAGCAAAAAATGTTTGCTCTCTATGAGGATGAAAGGATGAAGCAGGATTTCCCCCAGACTGGCAGTGTTTCTATAAACTTTGATCGACACCTGCCAAGAAGGAGGGTCTGTGCGCGTGTGAGCAGAAATTGACTAGATTGATTTCTTAGTCTGATTTTCCCTTACCTATCCAGAGATTCCAAATTCCAAAACAGAAAATACAGTTTTCTAAAACACATTAGTACCTTCTTTCCCAAAGCGCTCAGGAAATGAAAAAGGCTTTTAAAGCTCTGGGGGACACATTTGAAACGCTGTGTATTTCAGTTTGACAGTGAAAGTGAAAACAAGCCCAGATTCTATTTGACGGGTACCGTGTTTATCTAATACTTTTCTCCAGGAGTTCCGAGCTCTGCTGGATGTAAACACTTTCTTCTTTCCCCTAAGGGAAAGAGGTGGTCAGCATTATTTGCCCAGTTTGGCAGCTAGAGAGGCCAAGTGTGTGACCGGGGAATGATCTCTAAAAGAACACAGCGACAGTGGGGGGCATGACTGTCCTCCACTGTCTGTCTTTTTGATTAAGTTGCTGTTTCAGACTAGAAATCATGGTAGAGAGCCCGGATGAAGCACCATCATTGGAAAAGGGGAAAAGAGAAGCATTGTAGATCACAGAGGGCCACTCCTTCCAGGTCTGGAAATTTGCTTGTGTTCACTTCCTTTGTTCCTCACCCTGCAGGATGAAAGCTGACCACTCGTCTGTGGCAGACAGACCAGCACTCCAGCCATCCAGTGAGGGCTCTCCTGGTCCCCCAGTGACTTTGTGCAGAACCAGGGTGCTGGCATCCGTCCCAGTGACCTGGTGTGGCTTATGTCATGACCTAAGGATACTTGAGTTCAGTTCCCCTTTGTTAAGGGCCTTCTGTGTGTCCTTGTGAGCAGGGCACTGAGTGGCCATGGGAGGCTGCACTTGGCAGAGGCAGAAGAGAGGACCCTTTGGTGCCGACTCCAGTGACAGTGGCCCCTCAGGTATGGTAGGCCCTCATGGGAAGCCACAGGGCCTGTGGCATTCTGTTACCAGCAGCCTGGGCACGAGAAGGCAGCTCAGTACTACGAACAGCTGTCCCAGCTTCAGTTCAAACCCCAGCTCTGTCCCTTAGCTTTGTTGGTCTTGGGGAAGTACACTGTTTAAGCTTGCTGGACTTGGGCCTCCTCGTCTCCCCCTCAGAACGGGGGGATTAAATCGTATGGTATGTGTCAGTGCCTGGCATGCGGGAGGCACTCTGTAATTCTGCTCCTCGTTAGGACTGGTTTCGTTCCTGGTGTCTCCGGGTGACCCTATTTCATGACTGGAAGCTGCATTTCCCTTGGCTCCCTTTGTCACTCCTGTTTAGGCTTGTATCTGTCAGGGAGGTCCACAGGTGGAAAATTACAGGCAGTTTGGAGCGTGCCTCAAAACACACCCACTGTTCCCACAGGAAAATCGGGAAGCTTCCAGACTCCAGGGCCCCCCTACTGCAGGGGGGCCGGGGTGGGGCGGTGTTTGATTGAACACGCTTGTTTTTCTTTGCAGGTTTCTTTGGCAATCTGAAAGGGCATAGCCTACTGCTGATGAAACAGTGTTTTCCATCTCTGTCTTCCCGATCAGATGTCATCTGTCTACGAGGCTTGGGAGGGGAGGGATCAGATCTCCAGAGACTCCGGATCTGCTCCCTGATTTCCTACCAGGTAGGAGAAATTGCTTTAGGAAGAAAATTGTCAGGGGGTGGAGAACCAGCATGGTTCCGGGAAACGCTGCATGGCTCCCCTCCCTCCTTCTCCCATTCCTTCCCACTGCTCCAGCAGCGGCTGTTCAGATGCCAGCACAGCTGACCTTAACATTGACAGACAAGCCCCCCCACCCCCAACCCATTCCCACAGGCCTGCTTTAACTGGGAGGTACTGCTTTGTGCCATTTGTGCCTTTGCATGGGCCACACACAGCCTCCTGGGGACAGGGGCAAAACACATATTACAGGTGCGTGCAATCTGGGCAGGAGAAGGTGGGAGTGTCTTTGTCTTCCACGGGCGTAGTAGATGTTATCTATGGGCTTTTTATGTTTTCAGAGGTTATGTGAGATCCTGAGGCCTTCCTCTTCTAGGCTGAATCAAGCCCCCCAAATTCGTATGTTGAAGTCCTAACGCCTAGTACCTCAGAACGTGACTGTATTTGGAGATGGGACCTTTGAAGAGGCGTTTAGGGTAAAATGAGGTCCTATGGGTGGGCTGTAATCCAGTATGGCTGGTGTCCTTATAAGAAGGGGAGATTAGGACGCAGACAAGTACAGCGGAAAGGCCGTGCGAAGACACAGGGAGAAGACGGCCATCTACAAGTCAAGGAGAGAGGCCTCAGACGGAGCCAACTCTGCTGACACCTTGCTCTCGGACTTCCAGCCTCCAGAACTGCGGGAAAATAAACTTCTGTTGTTTAAGCATCCCGGTCTGTTGCACTTGGTTATGGCTTCCTGAGTGAACCAGTACACTTCCCAATTACATGCCATCAAGTTTTGTGGTGGTGGTCGTTTTTTTTTTAAGTTAATTTTTATTGAGTTTATGATAGTTTACAATCTTGTGAAATTTCAGTTGTATATTATTGTCTGTCAGTCGTGTTGTAGGTGCACCCCTTCACCCTTTGTGCCCAACCCTCACCCTCCCCTTTCCCCTGGTAGCCACTAATCTGTTCTCTTTGTCTGCATGTTTAAATTCCTCATATGAGTGGAGTCATACAGAGATTGTCCTTCTCTATCTGGCTTATTTCACTTAGCATAATTCCCTCAAGGTCCATCCATGCTGTTGTGAATGGGACGATTTTATTCTTTTTTATGGCTGAGTAGTATTCCATTGTATATATATATACACACCACATCTTCTTTATCCAATCATCGTTGCTGGGCACTTAGGTTGGTTCCATGACTTGGCTATTGTGAGTAATGCTGCGATGAACATAGGGGTGCGTGGGACTTTTGGAATTGCAGATTTCAGGTTCTTAGGATAGATACCCAGTAGTGGGATGGCTGGGTCATAAGGTATTTCTATTTTTAATTTTTTGAGAAATCTCCATACTGTTTTCCATAGTGGCTGCACCAGTTTGCATTCCCACCAGCAGTGTATGAGGAATCCTTTTTCTCCACTCCACAACCTCTCCAACATTTGTTACTTTTTGTTTTGGTTATTTTTGCCATTCTAAGGGTATAAGGTGTTTCTTAGTGTAGTTTTGATTTGCATTTGCCTGATGATCAGTGATGATGAACATCTTTTCATGTGCCTATTGGCCATCTGTGTAGCTTCTTTGGAGAAATGTCTGTTCATGTCTCCTGCCCATTTTTGATCAGGTTGTTTAATTTTTTGTTGTTGAGTTGTGTTGGTGGTCATTGTTTTTAATGGGGAGTCCCTCTTGAGTTTGAAGGATATATTCAAAGGGAGCTTGTTTTTTTGATGAGTAAGGTTTATTAGAAATCACTTGGGGCTGGCCCGGTGGTGCAGCAGTTAAGTGTGCATGTTCCACTTCGCTGGCCTGGGGTTCCCCCATTCAGATCCTGGCACTGCTTGGCAAGCCATGCTGTGGTAGGCGTGCCACACAGAAAGTAGAGGGAGATGGGCATGGATGTTAGCTCAGGGCCAGTCTTCCTCAGCAAAAAGAGGAGGATTGGCAGCAGATGTTAGCTCAGGGCTAATCTTCCTCCAAAAAAAAGAAAGAAAGGAAGGAAGGAAGGAAGGAAGGAAGAAAGAAAGAAAGAAAGAAATCACCTCATGACGCTCTTGGCAGATTTAGACAAGAGACAAAATGCAAACCCATGCTCGCCAGTGTTGGTGCATTTGCGCTACAGATCCTGGACTGGAGAGAGAATCGGGGAAGATGCATCTGTCTGTACTGACACAAAATGTTGTGAGTTTGTGAGATTTGTCCTGCCAAGCAGGACCAAGAAAAATGAGCAATTATGACAGCAAGTTCTTCATCTTAAGAATTGATTTATAACATCATTAGAGAACTAGATATTTGTCTCACTTAAAAGGCTCTTTTTTATTTGATAAGAAATATGTTTCTGTCAGTTATAATTCTAGTTAACCTAATACAACGTGCTCTGGGCTTCAGTTTTTCCTTCAGTTGTTGATAATTCGATCAACCTTTATTACCTCTTCAGTTCTTTCTGGGGCCAGAAGATTCTAGAATTTTTAATAATAATAACTCTCTTTTGAATAGCACTTTGAAAGAAGTCTCATAACAACCCTGTGAGGCTGCACACGCATCATTACTAAGAACTAGGATTTGTGTACCATCTTATCTTTTACAAATTGCCTTCATATCCACTGTCTTGTTTAACTGCCAGAGAAATTAAATGAATTGGTCGAAAATACATAGCGATTTTTAATGCTGAGCTTGGATTAGAACCCAAGCCAGAACTTTTTCCATGATATCATCCTTTTTCTTCACAAACAGGCTTAGAATTTTGGCCTCTGATGGTCTAAAAAGTCCTGTAACTTATTTTTACCCATCCTTCCAGGCCCAGTTCAGAGGCCACCTCTTCTGTGCAGACCTGCCAGATACAATGCAGAACGAATCACTCCTTCATCTGTGACCCCCAAAGCACTTTCTCAGGCCCTTCCTCAGAACTCTCAGCCCCTCTTGCTTGTATTTTGGTTATCTCTGTACCCATCTTATCACCCCAATAGACAGAGCTCTGTTAGGCTGAGAGGAGGACTTAGCCCAACCACTCCCACACTCAACCACCAGTGTTCAACTCATGTTCAGGACGTGAAGCTGCATTGAGTTCACGTGCCCCGAATGTCAGGTCCAGGGGTGCTCCTTGGCTAAAGGGGAGTTCACTGCTTCCTGGAGTAGATGGGAATGCAGACACTTCATCTGCAAAAACTGGATGGATTTTTCTGATGGGAGAGTGCCTGATTCAAACCTCCTCGCACCTACACTAATGCCGTCTTCCTGCTGCTCCCCAGCTGCATCTTTACTCGGGTTCCTAGTTCTTTTGTTTTTCCCTTGGGTAGGTTTGAGTGCTTCTCACCACTCCTCCTACCTCCACCACTCTCCTTCTCCTACCAGCCCTCATCCACAAACCCTGCAGGGAACTCCAAAAACACAGCAGCCTCTACAACGCAGACCCACTGACCTTCAGATTTCAACCTGAGGCCCTCGGGGAGCCAGAGGCAGCAAAAACTCGGCTGGACTGAGGCCTGTGAATGGAATTTACCTCTCTAGTAATACTCTCAGAAATCGTACTATTGGTGGAATGTTCTTTAGAAAATTTTTCAGTCCTTAATTTTTCAGGATGGTGGAAGATAATTCACAATGATCAGTTTCAGCTGTTAAATATTCCATATCCATATAAATATTTCCCATCACTGCTTGTCTGTAGTCTCTGAGTTCTCTAAATGTGTTAGATAAACTGTGATGATGGAACGTACTCTAAAATGTAGAACACTGCCATTCCTAGGACCCGGTCCCCAACTCAGGTCTGACCCCCCAAATCCCTCTTGCTCCTCACCCACACTTCAGCCTCCCAATGGCTTCTTTGTCTGGGGGAAGGTTTTCGTGAAACTGCAGGTTAAGCTGCTAGTTCCTGATGCAAAGGCAGAGAGCAGGCCGCGCACAATTCTTCCTGGGCATTTCACTCAGAGCAAAGAGTGATCTTTTCTGAGGCTCGAGAACATCAATATGTGACTGCTTTGCTAAAACACTTTCCGTCTCTCACAGTCAGAGGAATGTGCTTGCCTTGAGCTAGCCTCCAGTTTCTTGTTAAAAGCTAATTTTAGAGCTCATTTGGGTTCCATTAGTATACGGTGCTGTTGCAAATCTGACATTAACATTGGCGGCTTGATGAGTAGCAAAGAGAGGAGAAGCTTTTACCCTGACTGCAGCGATGCAGGCACATATGGTGTCATTTTTCAAGGAACAGATTTTTGTCTTTCATGCCATTTCAGAGCTGTTTCCCTCTGAAATTACCAGCTCTAATTTAATGCAGAACATGTCTGGATGTCACTGCAGAGATCTAGTTAAACTGAGAGAGCTGGCAGGTTCCACAAATTTGCAAAAGCAGTGTTCATTTGCACAGGATAATGTCTCCTGAGTCCATGTTCATAGCCTAGGAATCAGCCGCCAGCAAGTGTGGGGGGCTCTGCCCTTAGGATGAGAGTCGGGTCATGATTCTGGGTCTGAGGCTGGGACTCTGGTCACACAAACCCAAGTGAGGGGAAGTCAGGGTTTCCTAACCTCCAGGTACGTCCTCTGCTGCCCATGTGCTTGGGCCCACATGGCTTACCTGGGATCTGTGAGTCCAACTGGGGCAGTGACAGGGACCACACAAGACCCCATTGCTAATCTGAACTCTGCCCATAGCTGGCTGGCCTCCGCTGCCTCACCTGCAAAACAAGGGAATTTGGACACTCTCTGTAGCTAAGCCCACTAGCCTGTCGTTGTAACTTGCATTTATCGAACTTTTTCCATTTTTCTGAGAATTTTCATGTTTGTCTTGTCCTGTGATCATCACAACATCCTGTGAGGCAGGCATTCCTGTCTCATACTTGGGAAATTCTGACTCAGAGAGGCAAGGAAACTCACCCAAGATCGCACAGCTGCTCAGAGAGAGAGCTGGGACTCGAACCTAGTTGGCCTCACTCCTGGTTCAAGGCTCTCAGAAGTCAACAGACTGGATCAGAAACCAAGTTTGAACATGGCAGCCCTTCATCAGGGGCCATCATAGAGAGCAAATAGCCTTGCCCAACAGGCCTACGCTGTTCAAACTTATCCAAGGTGGGAAGATTGCACAATGACGTGGGACATCATATTCTTGCCTTGGGACACACAGTATCACAACTGAGCACCCCAGTAGGGGCTGAAATGTAGTAGGAAAATCGCTAGAGCTAGTTCTAATCTTGGCTCTGTCTCAAGTTGCTGTGTGACCTCGAAGAAGTCACTTGGCCTTTCTGAGCCTCAGTTCCTAAATGAGGCAGGTGGATAAGCTGCTCTCTAGTGTAACTTTCCTTTGGATAGGTTTATAGTTCTGTGGCAACAGGTTCAATGCCAACACCAAAGAACACAGCAGCAAGTGTAAGACTTTTGGTCAGAGAGCAGCCTCTATGGCCAAGACATTCAAACTGGTAAAATAAAATGCTCCAGGAAGTTAAAAAGTGAAGCTTATATAAAGAGCGACCAAAGTGGGTTACTTCTGTAAGTGACTAGGCAAATGCTAAAACAGGAGTCACACTCAAATCACGCAAGTCATGCAAGTTAATAACGAAAGATGTGGGCAATAGGGACACTAGGGAGTGGTGGGGACTACAGTAAATTGGCAAGCACTGCCTGACTAAAGGGAACAGTGACCACTCTGCTCCAGGCGAGTGTTGCCAGGGAGGCATGTAATGTAGTGCAAACAATATTCCAGCTTTTCAAGAGAATTGGAGATCTGAATATTCATATGAAATATCCTAATTTTTAAACATTGGAAACAAATCCAAAAACTTAAAAACCCTTTCATGCCAAACAAAATGTGTCTGCTAGCCATATGCTGCCCAAGAACCCCAGTTTGCTAATTCTGTGCTAACATCTTCTGGGTTCGTTTGTGTCTATCTCTGCCTTAAACAGTTCCAGAGGGCCTGTTTCCTGGCCTCCCCGGGAGCAGGCTGCAGCAGTGACCCGCCTGTACTGTTTCAAGTCAACAATACTTTGCATCACACAAATCCCATTTTCCTGTCCATGGCCTTGGAGGCTGGACCCCTGACAGGGGCCAGCATGCACACCAGGTTCCCACTCTGCCTGCCTGAAAGTGACCTTCTCCTGAGAGGCAAACAACAGCGGGCGGGGAAACAAGGGGTTTGGCCTTGCTAGGAGGGTAAGACAGACGAGGTTATTTTTTCCCTGCTATGATTTTTACATTATTGGATCACGTAACCATTTTTATTGTTAATTTAGGTACAAATTAATTGCTGTACAAATGAACGAAAGCACAGACGAATGCCCTCACCATTACTTGAAACTTAAATGGCAATTACTCGGCTTTGTAATCCAATATAGCAAACATTCGTGCCGCCGTGGTACACCCTCTGGCCCAGTGCACTGCTGATGGGAACAGCGGACATCCCTGGGGTTTCCCTGAGCCCCTGCGCAAACCTGGGAGCAAGGTGTTGCCGACCGCAGAGCTTCCGTGTCTGCCTGACTCTTCTTTCCAAGGGTAACTGAATAAAGGTATTAGAGGATTTGACAGAATGGCCATGTCCTGGCTTTTCCCCTGAAGGATTTCTTATCACACCTTGAGATTCTCTGCTTATTCTTCTCTTCAGAGCCACATATAAAATATCAGTAGTGGAAAGCACTTTAGAGAAACCCCTGTCCAGGCAGCATGCACAGACCCCCAGCTTGGGTGTGGGGGCCTCCTATGTGCTCCCACAGTCCGAGTACTGGCCCCATTAGGTTCTGATCGCACTGAGGTGGAGCCGTCCAGTTATTTGGCTGAGTCTCCCCCCAACTGGACTACAAGCATCTCGAAAGCAGGGACGGAATCTTACCCCCCTTAGTGGCCCTGCTCGGGGCATGGCACCTCATGTTGGCATGGGCAGTGATGCTCAGAAATGAAACAGAATTCACTTATCTGCCTGCAGCACCTCCTCAGTGCACCCTCTCCACACAGGTACCACGCAAGTAATTTCCTCCTTTGTGTCACAGGCTTTTGTAATTTCCTGCCTAATTTTCTCATCTTCCATGTCACAGTGAAAGTGAAAATATCCATCTAGAAATCTCTCTTTGGTTTCCATTTGCCAAATCAATCCCAACACCCCCTTACAAATAAAACGTAGTTACTTTTTGATCAAATGAAAAGATATTGTATGAATAATGGAATTGTAGTGTACAATTTTTTTTAAGACAGGAAGAATGTCCCTTCGTGGACAGCCCTCTGTCCCAGACTCTAGATTAAATCTAGCAAATTTTCTTTTCTTGTCCTTGAGATAGTTGCCTGGAACCTGTTTTGAAGTTTTTATGAGATTGTAGATTCTCGTCACAAAGAACTGAAGGTAAAGAGTCCGTGACTAGTTTTCTCTAAACACTATAGTCATTTGAGAGCCTGTTTACAATTCAGAGAATTTCTGAGTCACTCGCAGGAAAATGTCTTCGTCTGCATACTTTACATTCCAATAGAAGAGCCCTTAACTTTTGGTCAAAAGTGGTTTAAGCATCACTTGTAAGCCAATTATAATGACTTTCCTATAGTTGTTCTTGATTTCCTTACAGAGGCTAGCTGCATGGGTTTGTGTTCAATGGACTTTTTCTCTTTTCAAGTCTGCACGCTGTACAGAACCTAACACTTGAGCAATGTTTGTTGAACGACTAAATGAGTGAATGAATGATGGATGTCTCAAGAACAAAGGTAACGAAACATTCATTTATCCTAGAGAGTTCTTCCTTTGACGTTGTTGATAGAACTCAGATTTAGACTAGTAGAATGTTGGAGACAAAATAACCCAGAAATATCTAATCTAGTTCAGCATTTTTTACTTTTCAGATTTAGCATGTGAGGTTCAGAGTACCCCAAGATCACCTGGAACCCTCAAGGGAAATTTCAGGAAATTGTACCAAATATGAACCCTAAGGAAAGCTTAGGTTTCCATGGCACTGAACGTGGACTTTTTCATCACTTTCTGTTTTTTTTTTTTTTTTTTACCTTTGTGCGATTCTCATAAATCAACTGAGATTCAGAAGTATGTGAAACAACTAGTTCATCAAAGCTCTTAAATACTTCTTGGCTCTCTTCATCCACTAGTTACTATGGAGTGGAGTATGGAGTTCGGTGGAGCAGAACCCTCCAGAGGGGTTCATTACTGATGCGAAGGGAGTGGAAAGAGCTCTGGTTCCTGAGTCAGAGGATGGGCCCAGGTCCCAGCTCTGCCAGCTGTAGATCCTGAGGGGAATGAGGTCTGCGAGCCCTGCCCTCATCCTCAAAGCAGAAGTCGTCACCCCTGTTCCACCATCCTCACCGGCAGTTAGAAGAGCCCATGAGATACGCATGTGAAAATGTTTTAGAAATTGTAAAGCATGCAAGGGGTTAAGCCTGTTCCCCACAATGTGTCCCTGGAGACAGAGTAAGCAGGCAGAGTGCACGGTGGTGAGGGGTGGAGGGCAACCCAGGGGTGCGTGCCTCCCTGCCCAAGAACTAAGAAACAAGGGAAATTAACTTTCTGAGGGTCAAACCAGTGGTTCCCAACTTTTTCCAGTATAAGTCCTCATTTTTATCATCAAAATATTCCCCAGACCTACTCCCACACGATAATATTTATACTTTTAGTATCTGTTGATTGAGAAAATACATACTGACAAAAAGCTATTGTGAATTATGACCACTCTTTAAATTGCCTATATTTTATTAATTACTGCATCATATTAACACTTTTCACAAATACTGGTACTAGATTAGAGTAAACCATGTTAGTTATTCAACCTCCAGGCACTCATAGATTAGGTGGCTTCTCAAAATAATTCCCTCTGCTCTCAGATCAGGAAAATCCTGCGTTAAAATTAATCCACTCATTAAACATAATGCATGAATCAGAGCCAAGTAATGCAATCATCTTAAGTGGACTCTGGCCCCAGGTTGAAGTCAGGCTTCACTGATGGCGTTAACAGAAACCAAAGAAACAAGATGTTGGTCACTGGAAGACTTGGCTGCCAGCGGAAGCCAGAAGAGGCGGCTCCATCCAGGTGAACCCTGGCCGCACCCTCCCAGTCCTGCCCAAGGAAGACGTGCGCGAACGTCGGGACTCAGTCTCAGGTCCTGGTGGAACAATTCCATATGTTCCACTCTGGGCTCAACTGAGTGTCCTTGTTGCCAGCAGAGAGCAGCTAGACATCCTGATTGTTGTGTTTCATTGCACATGAATGTCCTGGATTTAGATCATATAACCACGCTAAGAGCTTGGGTAAGGAGAGAGTAGCCCCAAGCAGTGGCCGACGGGGCAGGCCTCTGAGCCCGTCCCTCAGGGCTGTGAGTAGCCTTGGGACAGCTACTCTACTGGTCCTCACTAGGAGTATATGTTCTTTTTGCATCACTGTGAGCCATGATTTCTTAATCCCAGCACTATTGCCATTTTGGGTCCAATACTCCTTTGATGTGGGGCTAGTTTGTGCATTGTAGCTTGTTGAGCAGCATGATGCCAGTAGCTTCTCACTCCTGCCCCCACCCCCTAGTTGTGACAACCAAAAATGTCTGCAGACAACGCCAGATATTCCCTGGGGAGAAAAATGTCCCCACCCCCCAGTTGAGAACCACTGGCACGAACCATTCCAGTCAAATGTCTACAGGATGCGACGACATGAGGTTCTTCGAAAAAAGAGTAACTCATTCCTGAATGTGCAATACATTCAATTTATATACAGTGTCGCCTTTATCCAAAGGATGCTAGAATTCTTGAAAAATCAATTTCAAAGGGCTTGCAGTTAATTTAGAAATACGGTCAAGCTCCACTTCACTATAATGCAAAGGAAATAGAGATTCTGGCAGCTGAGCGGACTGAAACTTTCCTTTGATAACCTAGTGATTCAAGGGTCGTCCTTCCGAGCGTCGATTGTTCCTATTGTAAAAGTATGGTGGGGATGGCTTGCACTGGCCAGGGGAGTCTTTGGAAGCTGCTGATATCTTGTTGTTTTAAAAAATAAATCCTTGATTTGTTTTTGAGTCTTTATAATTTACTTCTTTCTCCTAAAAACAGTACAAAAAAGATATCCCAGTTACCAGAAATTCAATTAGTTTTGTGCTGATAAATTGAGGATTTTTGCTAAAACAGTTCCAGCTTTTTCTAAAGGATTCTCCCATTGGAAATTCCTTCCTTTGAGGAGAGCATGCCCACCACAGTCAAACCCCTCAGCAGTGCAGAATCCATCAGTGCTCTTACTTACAGAGAAATTTCCACCTGGTTCTGTTCAGGAGTGAGGTTTTCCATTTTGGCCTCATCCCTACTCCTGGCCCCGGAGGCCACCATTTGCTGTTCCAGGCTTTACAAGTGCCCAGCGCTGGTGGTGGGGGGGAGTCCACGCCGAGCCCCGCGCTGAGTGCCCTTCCATCTGCTCCCTTCTTCCCTGCCTCTCCCCGACTTCAAGAACTCAGGCGTCTCCACTCCTCCTGTCTGGGTCCAGTGGCCGCCTCCTGCTTCCTCGAGCCCGGTTGTGTCTAGTCTCCGGGAGAAGAAAATCTGCTCCTCGAGCACACTCTGAGCCTTCCCCTCGCTCTAGCTCTGTGGTTTCTGTGTGTGTTTCTGGTCAGTGTGGACCAGGGTGTCCTGGGTACCAGTGAGAGGGCAGACTGAGGGAAACACACAGACTAACTCTTGGAGATGTCACCCTGCGTGTGCCTTACCAACGATGTGAGACAGAAATCAAGGCAGAAAGGGGTAACAATCTCGGCAGGCCTGCATGGGGAGCTCCTGCAGAGGCACGGAGCGTCTCTGGGTGGCTGGGCCTTGAGCTCATTGCTTAGTCTTTTCCTGCTGGGGAAAAGGAAACAAACGTGCTGGCTGTTTAGCTACAGTATTAAAGAGAGCCTCCCTGGGGGTGCTGGGATATGAAGGAGAGGTTCTGGGTTTGAGACCTTGAAGTCACCCCAGTGGGCGGCCTGCTGGAGGAGGAACAGTGGCCCGAGCCCAGCTGTAGGCAGGCCAGCCCCCCGTCAAGGAGGCCCCTCTGATGGGCAAAGGGGAACCCTCACGGTGGCAGTGCTCTCCACCTCACCACGGTCCCCATGACAGGCAGGAGAGGAGGCGAACCTGGCCTGACTGTGAGGAAAGAGGTAAGCTAAATGCTCGCGTTAGAAATGCCGTTCTTTCCTCCCCCAGCAGGGTGGGCTGGGTGCTGGGCAGACCCCCATGGCTGCTGGCCGCCCCTCCGGTGCTGGAACAGGAGAGCTGCGGCCTCTGGCAGAAAGGCCCAGCCGGGGCACCTGCCGCAGTGAGCGCGGGCCCATTGCCTGGGCCTTGGGACAGGCCTGTCCTGCCGCGGCCTTGCTCTCCGGGTGCTGCTGTTCCCCAGGGAGAAGGGGACCAAGTTTATTAAGCCTACTGGGTGCCAGATACTTTATGTATATAATCTCAATCAACTCAACAATCGTGCAGAGTAGATATTTTTATCCCCTTTTTATAGACGAGGTAAGACGAGAGGCTTAGCGAGGTCAAGCGACTTGCCCAAAGTCACACAACTTGGAAGACCGTGAGTCTTCCCAGAAAGGGACTGACCTGGAGGCTCTGCCGCCTCCTGATTGGGCAGCTGCTCTCCCTCGGGGGACACGGCGGGCGAGCCGGGACTGGCCCTGGAAAGTTAGGAGCACTGCTGAGGCCGGGAGAGCCTTCACGGCCCCCTCTGGCGGGATGCAGGCCAGGGCTTTGCCTGGGAATCTCTGTGACAGCAGATCTCAAAGTGAGATGGGCCCAGGCGCCGAGCATCTTCTGAGAAAAATCACTGCTCTTTTCAGAAATGCAAATATTTTGAGATTAAAAAAATTTCAAATCTGCTTCTCATCTGTAATTTGATTAGGAGCTTCTCTATCTCAGTTGGCATTCGCAGCAATGAAATGGCTTGAGGGTCAGTCAGGGGCATCAGGACAGGGAGGAAAAGCTGGGAAATTCTGTGCCCTCCTGTGAATCCAGTGTGGGGTTGAAAGGAACCCCAAGGGGGAGGAGAGGGGGTGGCAGCTGGAAAGAAAAGACCGTGCTCCCTGGGTCTGTAGGAAGAAAGTGGTGGAGACCCCCAGAGAGAGCAAAAGGTCGGGTGGGGGGCCAGTTCTCTGTGGGAGGCCTTGTGTGTTCATCTCTGCCGCTGGCTGCCTGCGGGGCTGAGCGTGAAGGGCTGTGCTGAGCCGGCATCCGGTCGGAAGTACACGTCTGGAGCTCCTGGCGCGGGATGCTGCAGCTGTTCTGGGGATCTGCACAATTAGAATTCTGCTAGCGCTCGGTGCCCACAGGAATCCAGTCACGTGGGCCGCGGTGCCTGGAGCCGGGGTCAATGAGAGCTCAGTCTGAGCGAAAAGCGTTCCTTCCCTCTGAGACGGCGTCCTGCTTCAGTTGCGCCCTGCTGGGCTCTTGCTCACAGTAAACCCAACCACCTGCAGGAGCAGGATCCTGCGGATGACCCAGGCCGGGTTTCTGGAACAAAGGGAATCACTTCCCCTTCTGATGAGGATTTGGCCAGCCTACCATTTCTATCAGAGGCTCTTTATCGATACCTCCTCCTCCTTTCTTTGGTTTTCCTCTCTACCGCAATGCCGACTTCTCTCCAGCAGGCTAGGATCTAGTTGCTGGATAACTTTGGGACTACAGCTTTAGAGAAATCTTTCTCTTTTCTTCTATCCTGCCCCACTTGCCAAGAATATGTAATTAATTAAGAGGGCAAAAGCTTTCATTAGAATTTCCTGAATCAAAACCAAGGCTTTGTTATTTCTGGGTTTGGGGGATTGAAGAAGGACCAGATTTCCCTCTCTTCTACTTCCTCCAAGTCTCTCTCTTTCTGCCCGCCTGCCCCCAAGCCCCAGTACATAGTTGTATATCCTAGTTGTAGGTCCTACTAGTTCTATGTGGGACGCCGCCTCAGCATGGCCTGATGAGCGGTGTGTAGGTCTCCGCCCAGGATCTGAACCTGTGAACCCCGGCGGCTGAAGCGGGGGTGCTAACTTAACCACTATGCTACCCAGCTGGCCCATCTCCACGTCTCTTGATGGCAATGCATTTCCTAGTTATTTCGGCTCACATCTATGATGTAAATCTCCTAGATACTCTCCCTCCAACCACTTAATGCCCCTCTGCCACATGAGAGACTAGATCCGAGATCTTGCCCAGTTTGAGCCTCCCTTCATCCAGCTGGTTGTTTGTTACTGATGAACCTCCCTCCACACCGAAGACCAACAGATTTTTCCCAAGGGAGTTCAGATCCTCCCTATTGTTTTCCAGTTTGTTCTTTGCTGCTGCTTTTTGTCCTTCCTGACCAACACCCTCATTCCTGTCAAAGGCCTCCTGTCAGATATCACTACTCTCTTATGTAATGGGCACGTAATGTTCTGTCAGAAATTCATGCTTTCCTACCAGCAATCACTGTTTTCCTGTCAGAAATCACTGTTGTGAAGAAATCACGACTCTTCTTCTAAAAATCACTGTCCTGAGAAAAATCACCACTCTCTTCAGAAATCCTTGTTCTCTTGTCAGAAGCGCACTAACATCCTGTCAGAAGTCAACATTTTCTGTCAGAAATGCCTGTTTTCCTGTCATAAATGGTTGCTCTTCTGTCAAAAATCCCTGGTCTCCTGTCAGAAATTCCTGCCGTCCTGATAGGGATCCCTGTTTCTTGTCAGAAGTCATTACTTTCCCATAGGAAATCGCTGCTCCTTGCCTGATCCTTCTCTCCACAGGCTATTCAGAGTTGTTTGTCAGGCTTTGACATTGGTAGCTTTCCTGTGACTTCCTTGCTCCTGGCTGTTCACACCTGTTTTGCTGCATCTCTTTAAGCTCAATGCTGGGTCCAGAAGCAGCCCCGGGGGCAGTGGGCACAGCCCTGGGGAGTCCACATTCTCCTGCGCCCCTCCTGGGTGATCACAGACAAGTCGTTTTTGCTTGCTGGACTTTTTTCTCCTCTCTTTGTTATGGATGATAATATCATCGACTCTGCCTGCCTCATAGGGTTGTTTAATTTAGATCAATGATGGTTCCGACTTTCAGAAAGCTGCTACCTTGTTTGAGCCAACATCTCTCTTCCTATAATTTTTATTCACTATTGCCCACAGAGCAAGTCTAGTATTTCTACACTACAGCCTTTCAACTCCACCCCTGAATCTTCTCTTACCCAGGAGAAATGCCCCCAGTTCTCTAAGACCCAGATTAAACCTATTCAGTTCCTTGTATGACGTGGTTTCCAGACCTGTCACCAGACTGGCCATATACAACTCCTCTCTGATATGGTCTAGTTTGTTTGGGTTTCCCTTAGAGCGTGGTCTGAGCAGCTCAGGGGAGAACAGGATTGTCACCTCTCTCCTTCTAAAGCAGAGTGTTAATGTGGCCCAAGATTGCGTGACCTTTTCTATCTCAGGCCAACTTTACCATTTACCCTGTAGGATCTTCCCATCCAGAAGCTCCATTTATTCAAGTCACTTTTTTTTTTTTTCCTATTAGAGGCTTGTAATTTTCTTTGGATAGATTTTGCATGTCCTTTTAGGTTAATTCCAAAATACTTCATGTTTAGGATTCTTCAGGGAATGAGTTATCCTTTTTTTTCATTATATTTCTTTCTAGTCTTCATCATTGGAATCTAGAAATGGTATTGATTTAATTTTAATTTTATAATCTGCAACGTTGCCAAACAGATTTGTCATTTCTACTAATATTCCTAGAATACTCTGTTTCATTTTTGGAGTGTTTACCGATTCTGTCGTACAATGGGGAAAGCTTTATTTATGGCAAGCTGCAGCACTAATCCAAGCTGTAGCATTTTCCCCTGGAAACACTCAGAATGGGTGACTACATCCTCTTAAGCAGGAGTTTTGCTGGCTACACCTAAAAGAGCACGTCAGAGTACAAGAAAATGAGAGTGACTTGATTAGAGGGTAATCTTCAATTAATTCTGATTCCTATTTTTAAAAGCAAATCATTCAATAGCATTGGTAATTCAACCATTAATAGCAACAAATTGCTTACCACTTACTTCACAACTGAGTACTGATTGCACCAAAGTTGAGAAAACCCAGCCTGATGATTAAAACAGGCTTTGCACTAAATTGTATATTTTCGAAATGGTGAATTTTAAGGTATGTGAATTATTCTCTGCCACTCCCCCCCCCCCCCAAATCCCATAAAAGCCCAGAAAAAATAAAAAACACGAGCTTTGGGAGCAAGTATTTTGAGTTTATGTCCCAGCCCTGCCTCTACCAGGCCCTGTGGCCTTGGGCAATTACTTGCTTTCCCTGAGTCTCAGTTTTCATCCTGTGTAAAATGGAATTATGAATTGCCCCTCCTTCAGTCCACTGATAAGGGGGACTCTCCTCCCCAACACTCAGCAGCTATGGAGTGGCCCAAGTAACCTGTTTTCCTGGACATAATGATTGGTGCAGATGTGCTCACATGACCCAAAGAGGATCAGTCAAGGTCTTGAGGAGGGTTGATGAGGATGTTGAGTCAGGATAGGGCTCCTTCCTTCTGGAATTGTAAGCTCTGAGGCTCATGGGAGCTACGACAACTGGGGGTCATCTTTTTCATCACACGGAAAGGACATACTAGAGAGTAAAGCTAACAAAGAGGAGATAGAAGGAGAGAGAGATTTGACAACATTGTTTAAGCATATGGATCCAGTCTAGCCAGAGCTAGACAACTCCTGGGATTTTAATTTACGTGTGTAAATAATTCTCTTTTTTCTTAAGCTTGTTTGCATTGGGTTTCTGTCATGACCAACCCAAAGAGGCCTAACATAGAAATCTATTTTATAAGGATGTTATGAGAATTCTTTGTAGTAATACATGCAAAGCACCCAATGCTTGTCCATAACAGGAACTCAAACATTGAAACTTACTGTCATCATCATCATGATGAAATAGATAGGGGCAATTTTGTGTTCGCTTTGTACCCTCCAGTGGCTAAGACAGTACTAAGCATAAAGAGAGATTCCAATAAACACATCCTTATAGACAAGTCGATATCTTTGCCTTAATATAGAATTTAAACATGAATTAGTCAGAATTTTTCTCTGTTTTCTATTCTTAGGAGATAGAGACAAATCTATAAAATGAAAAGAGTGTTGAACTGGAGCTCAAGAGACCAAGGTTCCAGTTCTGATGATGCTCTTCAGATGCTGAGTGCTCTCAGGAAGCCCCTTCGCCTCTCTGGGCCTTGGTTTCTCCATTTGTCTGATTAGGCTGTTGGGCTGGATGATCTTAGTCCCTTGTAAGCTCTAACCCTGAGATTCAGAGAAAAACACATCGGGGAATTCTTTCAACGCCTATGATTTCTTGGGGTTAAAAAAAATTTAATCTCATACCCCTTTTGCATCCCTCCCACAGCCTCCCATAATGACACATGGTCAGGGGCATTCGGGGTACTTGCTGATGACCATTTGCAACACTCTGTATTCGCACAGGAAGATGCAAGGAAGTTCAGTACTCTTCACTTGCTAATGTGGAAATGCTGCTGAATACATCGTGGAGTGACTTTTCAGCCACAAGGTCTAAAACATAATGTAAGATCCAGAAAAATCAATGGAAACAATACTTTATTTTTCAATCATCAGGCATTCATTTAGGCCTTCTAGGCACATACTGTGCCAAGTATCAGGGAAACAAAGTCTAAGACTCTGTTCCTGAAGTCAAGGAATCGTGCAAGGACTGTTCGCTGAATGTCTTGCTCATCAAGATTTCCCCGGAGCTTAGATGCAAATAGAGATTTTACTAACCTTACTGGCTGCCCGCTGAGAGCCAGGCATCAGGTAGACAAGTTTGTGTGCATTGTCTCGTCACTTGGTTATAACTTTCCCGTACTTGCACCTCCCAGAGACACCGATCTGGCTGAGGCGCGGAGACATGAGCCATTGTAAACTGATTCTCCCTTCACAAACAGGCCCTGACACTCGCACCTCGTGCTCTCTCATCCGTGCTGTGGGATCACAAACTGAAGCTTCGCTCTGTGGTGGAGGCTGAAGCTCAGGCGTGCGCGGATATCTGAAGCCCCACCTTTGAGGAAGACTTGAGGCATCCATGTTTTTTTCTTTTGTTTTGTTTTGCTGGGAAAGATTCGCCCAGAGCTAACATCTGTTGCCCGTCTTCCTCTCTTTTTTTATTAATTTTTTCCTCCCCAAAGCCCCAGTACATAGTTGTATATTCTAGTCGTAGGTCCTTGTAGTTCTTCTATGTGAGCCCCATGGCTACTGACAGACAAGTGGCGCCGCTCTGCATCTGGGAACTGAACTCGGGCTGCGGAACCAGAGCACACCCAACTTTAACCACTAGGCCATCAGGGTTAGCCCGAGGCGTCAATGTTTGCTCAAGTATCTGAGGGGAAATCACTTTTATATTAAAAATATTCATAGATCATGGAGTACATTTTAAGATTTGAGCAAGTTTAAGATTTGTTCATTTGTTCCAACAAATATTTATTGAATGATTACTGTGTGCCAGGCATTGTCCTAGGCCCTGAGGATTGAGCACCAAATAATGCAGTAAAAAAAATCCCTGCCTTGAGGCCAGCCTGGTGGCGTAATGGTTAAGTTCACACACTCAGCTTCGGTGGCCTGGGGTTTGCAGGTTCGCATCCTGAGCAAAGACCTACACACCGCTCATCAAGCCATGCTGTGGTGGCATCCCATATACAAAATAGAAGAAGATAGGCACTGATGTTAGCTCAGGGCCAGTCTTCCTCACCAATAAACAAACAAACAAACACATAAATCCCTGCATTCATGGAGCTCACATTCTAGTGGAAGGAAGCAGAGCAAAAAACATAGTATTTCAGATGCTGACACACACTACAGAGAAAAATAGAGCGGGGAAGGAACTTAAAGAAATGTCCAGCTTACAGAGAATTGCTTCAGCCTTCACCATCTGATTCCTTGGGTCTCCCTCTCCTTGCCTTTGCCACATGGGTTGCCTGGGTAGGGGATGGGGGTTGGGAGTTGGGGCTAACGGGAGGTGACCAGGAGATGAACTGGCCTAAGTGATGCATCTTGAGCATATTGACCCAAAGAGAGTTGATGCTGAGGGAAGGGAGGAGGTAAGCTTGCCTACCCAGTGGTGCCTCATGGCCCAGAACCCACATCCTATGGGGCCCCAGTCAGGGTTTGAGCCCTCTTCAGCAGGCTTCTGTCTCTATATTTCTACTTCCTCACTCAACACAATCGCTGCTTGAGTTTCTCAGATGCCCAGATGGCTGCCCTGGGGAGCTTCCTCCAGCTGATCATCACTTTCTCTCGCCAGTTTCATCACCAGTTCCCCAGGCTCCATCCTAAGCCCTTTGCCCTTCTGGCCAAAGGCAGCCCCGCTGTCTGTCGCCATCCTACTTCCTATGGCTACAGAACTTTACAGTGTACCAGACACTCCCCTCACCACACTTGGTAGTGTTTACTCATGCCTCACTCTTGAAGGGCAGAGGAGGAGAAGGCAAATCAGAGAAGGGAGCCTGATGAGCAGTGGGATGGGGGACAGTCCTGACACAGAGGAAAGAGACCGCAAGCCAGTGGTTCTCAAACTCCAGCACGCATTAGGGTCACCTGCAGGCTTGTGAGAAGTGAGATCTCTGGGCCCCACCCCCAGAGTTTCTGATTCAGCAGGTCTGGGGTGGGCCCCGAGAATCTGCGTGTCTAGCATGATCCAGGTGACACTGGTGCTGCTCATGTTGGCCCCACACTGAGATCCACTGCTCTAGGCCAGCTGGTGAGCAGGCTGAGTCTGCCTTCTGGGCCCCAGCCTTCTCTTGGGCCCTTCCCTGCCCTCTAATTCGTGGATCCATCTCTTCCTCCACTTTCGTCCCTTTCTTGGACATCTGGGTTTTTTTCTCGCTCTAAAAAAAAATGCTTTTGGAGTGTGATCTGAAAAAAATTATACTAAGTTACAAATGGCTGGTCATAGCTATTATCCCTTTCAGGAGTATTTGAATTTTAACTGACCAATAAACGCCAAAGCTAAAGAAATAAAACAGATGGTAGATTTGAGGGATCAGCTAGTGAGTGGTGGCTGTGTCTGGGGGCTCAGAGTCTCTGAAACCGTGTATATGGCCACTTATCTTACCTCCTGCTACGTGCCCGTGGGGGAATGTCTCCCAGCCAGCCTGGACAGGAATTGGAATTCTACACCCCTCTTCTCCAGAGGCAGTGAGGCGAAGATGCCACTACTGAAGAGGAAAGCAACTAATGGCGATAATTAAACCCCCAAGGAGACAGGATTCTTAGCGTCTTTTGTGTTCCAGGAGTGTCTCTTGCTTTGGTGGAAAAAAAGAAAATCTGTTGTGACAGGCTCGTTTCAGCTGAGGGAGGCCCCACTGTGATTGCATCAGGGACTGGATTTTTTTTTTTCTGAAAAATAAACTGACCAGAATTTAAAAAATTAAGGCCATGGCCCTCCGCCCCAGGTTCAAAAAGAAAGAATGGGCAGGCTTAGAAGGGTTGGGAAGGGATGTGAAAGGAAGAGGCCAGAAAAGAAGGTGAGTGGAAGGAAGTCAGCCATGGCCAAACTGCTCCTCTGCCCAGAATTTCACCCCTGAGCAGTGGCCCTGTAATCCCCAGGGGCCTCCCTTGGCCTCCCTGCCTCTTGCCCCTCTGAGAAGCAGTTGCCTCCAGGAAAGAATGAAAATGCTAGTGGGAGAAGGAGCAGGGAGGAAGGAGCAGGGTCTGCTGGGTGGGCCAGAGGGAGTTGTCCCTCCAAGCTGACTTAAGGAGGACAACAATGTGGCACAGGTAGGTGAGAGAGGCCTGGGAGCCAGGGGCCTAGGTTCTTGACCTTGTGTGACCTTATGCAGGTCACTGTCCTCTCCACCACCCACTGAGGAGTTGGCTGAGTTGACCTCTAAATATCCCTTCAGATCCTGGAATTCTACCACCGCTCCTACCATTGCCATCTGCCATGAGAGGTGTGTCAGGTGAGAGTCAGTGCATTAGAGCTGCTCACATGACCTTCATTTCTTTTCGTCTCTTCTCTTGGCCTCAGATGGAACTGCACACAGGGACATGTCTGCTGCAAAGCATTTCTCCAATCTGTCTTCTATGGCTATTTCCGAAGCCACATTACACACTGGGAAACTCTCCCCATTTTCCCCCTTCTGCCCCTTTCCCATCTCCCCCTTGTCATTCTTGTTGGTTTTACACAAGGAACTCTGTGACCATCCCAACTGCCCTTGTCTGCCCCTGAGAAACACCTCTTCACAGTGCCTCCAGAGCCCAGACGGATGAAGCTCCCAGAGTATGAATTTATTTCATGACATGTAACTTTGGTAACGGGCCTGTGTAAGTGTGTGTATGTGTGCATGTGTGCATGTACGTGGCACAAAGACTGCTGGGAGCATTATAGCATGGTGGTTAAGAGCTCAGGTTTTGGAGTCGCACACACATAGATTCAAATCCTGCCTCTGCCACTTATTAGTTGTGCGACCTTGAGCAAGCTGCCTACCCTTTCTAAGCCTCATTTTACTTATCTACAAATTGGTAATAATATGCACCCCCCGAGTTTGCTGGGGTCCACTTCCTCCCTTCTCAGGATAGAAAATGTTTCAGAGATAATCAGAAGCTTCCATCAGTGTCTTGGACATGCATCCTCTCTTGTGGATCGTAGGACTTCTTTCTAGTGCTGCTATCTCATTGTGGGCCGTCCTCCTGTGCCCTCAAAGACACCTGGAATTCTGAGCCAAAGTCCCCCAGATAGGCCAGGGCATCCTAGAGGCCACTGAGTGGAAGAGGCCCCTTTTCTCCTGACTCACTGGCCCTTCAGCTGCCATAAGATCACACACCAGACTCATGCAGATTTCTCTTCTGACAGATTAGGGTGACTTCAGAGAGTAGGACCAGAACCTAGAGCACAAGTTTATTTAGACTTTGTCTTGACTCTCACAAGAAAACACTTAGTCTTCCTGAGAAAGGCCCACTTGGATGCCACCCTCGTTCTTATGTTTTTGGATCCTAAGTGCAGAAGCACACTCTCCTCTTTGGGCTGTGCAAGGCTCTGCTGTTGTGTTAGTTATGCATTCCCTTTATCTTCCATGCACCCCTCCCATTCTCCTTCCCCTATAGGCAATCATGGACTTAATGTGTATCTTTTTGCATATTTCATGTGGTGTGTTTTTATTTTACATAAATTGTGTTGTGTCCTATAGCACATTCTGTTTCTCTTTTTCCCCCCATTGCTGTGGCTTTAAGATCCATCCGTGCATGCGCTTCCAGTCTGCCGTCCCCTCCATCTCCCTCCAATGAACCCGGGTGACCTTCAACTTCCCTGCCACAGGTAGCAATGCTGCAATGACTTTCCTCTGACAGCACTTCCTCCCTCTCCTAACCTGACTCACCTGCCCTCAGATTTGTCAGCATAATCTCCGAGTTCAAACACTCATAAAGAGCTCTTCTCCCTGGGTCCTTCCTGAGTCGTGAAGACTCCAGTAACACCCAGGCTGCAGAAAAACGAGCGTTGATGTTTGTGCCACCCTGTCTCATGGCCCCTGGGACATGGGCTCTAGATCTGTGGTCCTAGACAAGAGGAGTCTCTTATGTGAGTTTTCACATTAGGCCTAGTGCTTTCTTCCTTCGGTTGTCTGATTAAAGAAAGCACATCTCCCAAAAGCGGACAATTTTTTACCCCTCAGAAAGTGTAGTCTAAACCCACAGTGAATATATCCTTCATTAGCGGCACATTTACCCTGCCCTTGGGGTCACGTTGAGGAGACGTTGGTTTCTTTTTGGGGAGAGCAGGGGTCTGGGGAGGCGCAGGGAGTCTTGCTGGCATCTCAGAAGGCTGCACTTGCTTCTCACGGCTGCTCTGGGCTCTTATGGAGAAGGGCATTGGCCTCAATTAAATTCTTTCATCAGTAATTCCCTTCTAGTCTGGAAGGACTCAGTGGTTTGCCATTTCCTCCCAAAGCTTTAACAGATTAAATACTGTTCACTGAATGGTATCTATTATTGTTGGGCAAAGTTTCATGAATTTCATGACTTTTTTTCCATCCTTCTTCTTTACTCTGGCTACTTCCTCAGTCAAACTGTTTCTTCTTGGGGGTCCAGAGGTGCTGCACAGGACTCAAGAAGCCAAGCATAGGGAGCCAGTGGCCTCGACCCCAGCCCTGCCTCCATATCCCTGGGCTATTGGCTTGTCACTCTGATCTCCTGGCTTGACTTCTCAAGGCCTCAGTTTTTTGTTAAAAAAAGTGGAATGTTGGAGAGTTACAGCCTTCTGGCTCTTGATGTCTATGATTTTACAAATGTTCAGTATTCCTTTGTAGCACCCTCTGCCTTCTCCCTCCCCATGTCAGCTCTGACGCCCAATGCTCAAACACCTATGACCACAGCCCTGTGGTCCCAACTCTCCATCGTTCCCTCCTGCCTCTCTAGTCCCTGGCCCTTTCTGAGGACCCTCTTCATTTCTCACCTCTTTCCTCCTGCTCATTCTGATACCTTTCCATAAGGAATTTCCATCTACCTCTAGTCTCCATCATTGAAATGACTGTTCTAGGTGTGTGGGGTCTTGTCCTCTTTTCCCAACCCTCCTCAGTCTCACAATCCTCTCAGGGGTTCTTGTCAGGTAAGTGGAAGACGAGTGGGCTTTGAAGGCACTTACTTTGCTCTAGAATTGCCCCAGATTCTTGAGGTTCCTCTTGATCAGGAGTAATCTGGGCTGCCCTGAAGCTCTCACTGTTGTGTCAGGATCTCAGGCTACCCCAGACTCCTCTTTGGCTGCCCCAGACTTGTTTCTTAGGCAGAGAAGACAGGGACCAACAAATCTCCTCTATGACAGACTGATAATGCTTCTTGACCTTTCCCCGGTCAAATCAAGCCCACAGGGATTTACTGTCTTCTAAGAGCTTTGGGCTACCACTCTGCCTCAGCCTCATTCTTGCATTCTTTCATGCATCAGTCATTCCTCAAACATAGGGAAAATAGCTCAAGGATGCCCAGATGGATACACTGCAGAGACCTGGCCTTCCAGAGCTCACAGCGGGACACACAGATAGTAATGGATGGAGCCCTGCAGGCAGGTCCCATCCCTTCCACCACAGACAGTGCTTTCTCCTGAAGACTGAGAACCAGGGGACAGGTTGGGATTTGGGGAGGGTTTGAGTGAGCCCCTCACCTAAGCTATCATCGCTCAGTTGCAAGGTTGCTCACAAGCACACTCATTCCCCTAGAGAGCAGCACACACAGCAGAGCACGAAAATCGATAGGATGAAAATGGCGGAGCATTGTGCAGTGATAAATAGGCACGTTTATCAACTTGCCGTTCTGTCGGAGCTTTCTCCCTTTCCACGTCACCTTGCTTTCCTTTTCTCTCAAGAATCCATCTCGCTGTAATTCACAGGGGTGGTTAGGAGCCAGAAGACAGTTCTGAGAGGATTTATTTTAGTACACAAGGGGACCCTACTGTGGCTGTGTGCAAGCCAAGTGGGGAGACGTCCAGTGTTCTTAATATAATGATACAGACGGAAGTGCTCTGTCAAACTTGGTGTTATCTTGGAATCACATCCGCTTGCTGGATGTCAATTCTTAAAAGAGTCCTAAAGACACTGGAATTTTTTTGTTCACTGGTAGTCCATATGGACTACCATAAAAATGGAGCTACATGGACTACATAAAAATATGGTAGTAGCCATATTTTTAATGAAGCTTTAGATAAACAGAGATCAAATAATTGGTAAGTAAGTGTAATACAGTTGCAAATCTAAACACAACTACTCAGAGGTGAGGGGAAAATGTGGGGGTTTTTCTATGACTGATCTCTCATTAGATTACTCATTAGATTTCGCATGAGTCCTGTCCCTGTTGTGTAATGGGAGTAAAGATGGTGGTAACTTGCCAATCAACAGTAGCTCTGTCTATTCTGGTTTTTAGAGGCACCTTGGGGTAAATGCCTAGACATTCTGACTTATTTCCCCTCCCCTTGCCCAATCCCAAGATGGTGGCAGAGTATAGGGGAGTGGCCCTGGAGCTCTTGCTTGTCATGTGCTGGCCTCTGAGCCCTTGTGGGCTCCTATTGCAGGCCGGGTGTCTGACCAGTTTCTGGTTTCCACAAGGACCTTGTGACTCAGTCAGCGCCTGGGGTACCGCCTTGCTGGCTCATACTTCTGAGTCTCAGCCACTTCCCCGCTCCATCCTACAGCCTCTAATGCCAGCTCACTCTGCTCCTCACCACAGAGCCCCCTGTCATGCCCACCAGCTTGGACCTCAGCTACCATCTCCATTTCCCAAGGGGCATATGGAAACTTATGGGCCCTTCCACAGAATGGGAGCCTTGAGGGAGGCCTGGGAGCACCGAAGCAGGCCTCTCCTACCTCACCACCTCATATGGCCATTTTCAGCTTTTGGTGTAGCCACTTCCTGTTAGTAATGGGGTGCTGCTTGCTAGCTGATTTCCTCACAGAGTGCCGCCATGGAACAGAAGGCTTATAAGAAATCCTTGCTTTTGGCTTTCCCTGAAAGACATCTCACATCCCCACACTCCTGGATTTCAAACTTGGGGAGTGGGGTAAACTATAAACTTCTGACCTGATTATTTCCTTCCCCTATTTTTATCTCTCTTCCTGCACCCAATGGAGCAGGAGAGGCAGGCTCCCCACCTCTTCAGCTTGTTCTTCTCCTCCATCTTCCGTAAGACAGCGGCCCTCAGAGCCTGGCCATCAGGGAGAACATAGGGTTCTTCTCTACACTCTGGAAGGAATTATGAGTTGAGGCCACCAGGCTTGGCCTTCTATATGGGAGCTGCCAGACAACCAGGAATTAAGGACAAAAACACACTGCTTTACTATGGCCCACATATCTCCGTTAGATTTTTTGTTGCTGTTGTTCTGCATTTTTTTCTGTTAGTATATTTTATTTTATTTTATTTTTTTATTGAGTTAATGATAGGTTACAATCTTGTGAAGTTTCAATTGTACATTAATGTTTGTCATTCGTGTTGTAGGTGCACCACTTCACCCTTTGTGCCCACCCCCCACCCCACCTTTCCCTGGTATCCACTAAACTGTTCTTAGTCCATAATTTTAAATTCCTCATATGAGTGGAGTCATACACAGATTATCCTTCTCTCGCTGGCTTATTTCACTTAACATAATTCCCTCAAGGTCCATCCATGTTATTGCAAATGGAATGATTTTGTTCTGTTTTGCAGCTGAGTAGTATTCCATTGTATATATGTACCACATCTTCTTTATCCATTCGTCTGTTGATGGGCACTTAGGTTGCTTCCATGTCTTGGCTATTGTAAATAATGCTGCAAGGAACATTGGGGTGCATAGGACTTTTGGGATTGCTGACTTCAAGCTCTTTGGATAAATACCCAGTAGTGGGATGGCCGGATCGTATGGTAGTTCTATTTTTAATTTTTTGAGGAATCTCCATACTGTTTTCCATAGTGGCTGCACCAGTTTGCATTCCCACCAGCAGTGTATGAGGGTTCCTTTTTCTCCACAACCTCTCCAACATTTGTTACTATTAGTTTTAGATATTTTTGTCATTCTAATGGGTGTAAGGTGGTATCTTAGTGTGGTTTTGATTTGCATTTCCCTGATGATCAGCGATGATGAGCATCTTTTCATGTGCCTATTGGCCATCCATATATCTTCTTTGGAGAAATGTCTGTTCATGTCTCCAGCCCATTTTTTGATTGGCTTGTTTGATTTTTTGTTGTTGAGTTGTGAGAGTTCTTTATATATTATGGATATTAAGCCTTTGTCAGATATATGACTTGCAAATATTTTTTCCCAGTTAGTGGGTTGTTTTTTTGTTTCAATCCTGTTTTCATTTGCCTTGAAGAAGCTCTTTAGTCTGATGAAGTCCCATTTGTTTATTCTTTCTATTGTTTCCCTTCTCCTAGAAGGCATGGTGTCCGAAAAGATCCTTTTAATACTGATGTCAAAGAGTGTACTGCCTACGTTTTCTTCCAGAAGCCTTATGGTTTCAGGTCTCACCTTTAGGTCTTTGATCCATTTTGAGTTTATTTTGGTGAATGGTGAAAAAGAATGGTCAGTTTTCATTCTTTTACATGTGGCTTTCCAGTTTTCCCAGCACCATTTGTTGAAAAGACTTTCTTTTCTCTATTGTATGCCCTCAGCTCCTTTGTCAAAGATAAGCTGTCCATAGATGTGTGGTTTTATTTCTGGGCTTTCAATTCTGTTCCATTGATCTGTGCACCTGTTTTTGTACCAGTACCATGCTGTTTTGATTACTGTAGCTTTGTAGTGTGTTTTGAAGTCAGGGATTGTGATGCCTCGTGTTTTGTTCTTTTTTCTAAGGATTGCTTTAGAAATCGGGGTCTTTTGTTGCCCCATATGAATTTTAGGATTCTTTGTTCTAATTCTGTAAAGAATGTCATTGGGATTCTGATTGGGATGGCGTTGAATCTGTAGATTGCTTTAGGTAGAACGGACATTTTAACTATGTTTATTCTTCCAATCCATGTACATGGAATGTCTTTCCATCTCCTTATGTCGTCATCCAATTCTCTCAGAAAGGCCTTGTAATTTTCATTATATAGGTCCTTCACTTCCTTAGTTAAATTTACCCCAAGGTATTTTATTCTTTTTGTTGCCATTGTGAATGGTATTGTATTCTTGAGTTCTTTTTCTGTTAGTTAGTCATTAGAGTATAGAAATGCTACTGATTTATGCAAATTGATTTTGTACCCTGCAACTTTGCTGTAGTTGTTGATTACTTCTAACAGTTTTCCAATGGATTCTTTGGGGGTTTCTATATATAAGATCATGTCGTCTGTAAACAGCGAGAGTTTCACTTCTTCCCTCCCTATTTGGATTCCTTTTATTCCTTTTTCTTGCCTGATTGCTCTGGCCAGGACCTCCAGTACTATGTTAAATAAGAGTGGTGATAGAGGGCATCCTTGTCTCGTTCCTGTTTTCAGGGGTATGGCGTTCAGTTTTTGCCCATTGAGTATGATGTTGGCTGTGGGCTTGTCATATATGACCTTTATTATGTTGAGGTAGTTTCCTTCTATGCCCATTTTGTTCAGAGTTTTTATCATAAATTCTCCAGTAGATTTTATATTTATGTATGATCCCCGGGCTTTCTCTAGATGAGCATTGTTGCTCAGGAAGACATTAACGGTTAGGCAGATAATTCCTACGGCTTGAAAGTCACCATGCTGGGGGAGGGGGAGACAAATGACCAGACGTGGTCTCCGACCCCAAGGAATGGTGATAAATGTCAATAGGTAACCAATCTGCAACAGAAAGTTGAAGTACTTAAGAGATGTGGTGCGATGGCTAAAGCAAGAGGGTTTGCGGAGAACTTGGGGTGCTTTGGACACAATGCAAGCAGAGAGGGAGTTGAAGTCGCAGAGGACTAAGATTTCAAGACTGGATTCAGAAATATGAGGTTTTTGAGGAGGATCTGGTTCTATTTTGCCCTGTATGCCCCTAGAATTGCACTTCTAATTGCTCACCACACGCTGGCCCTGGCTTCTGGGTGCTGCCTGGAATTCACTGTGCCCTCTGGGCTGCTGCATGGATTTGCACTCTATATGCCTGACTGGTTTCTAATGAGAAACTAAGTCTATAGCAAAACTTGACTCTTTCAGGGTTTGCCCAAAGGGAAAAAATGGCTTTTGAAAAAGGAGGGAGTCTATGGAACATCTCCAGATGTCACCTCCCCTTCTCCCTAGCAAACTGATCACTAGCCACCTTCATCATTGCCAACAGCAGGACCAGCTACAGCTACAGCTATAGCTATAGCAGCTGAGATGTGGATTTCAGAGAGCCAACAGGGTTCCAGGCCAAGGAAGATCCAGGAAGGTAAGTGATACACACTTAAGGAGCTGATGGTGAGGGTGGGAGGCCCAGGCACTGGGCGGTGCATTAATGCAACAAATATTTATTGAGTGCCTACTGTATACTAGGTTTTGTTCTAGGCATTGAGAATACAGTGGTGAGAGACAGAAAAGGGCTCCACTCTCCCTACATTCTAGTAGAGAATGTGAACAATAAATAAGTAAAAAAACAAACTATAAACAAGAACTATAAAAATAGCAGAGGGGTAAGTGCTATGCAAAAAATTAAAATAGAGTGATGGGCTAAAAGGAAGGATGGCGCAGCTTCTTTGGAGGAGCTGATCAAGGAATATCAGCAAAAATTATAGTCCTTCTTGTGGGCTTCTGAATGGAGCAGTGCCCTCTAATTATTATTGGAGTAAATTGTGTTGATGGTCTCCACATGCTCTGGAGCATTTATATGTATTATTTCTGACAACTACAGTTTATTAAGTATTTAGCAATAATTTAATAACAGGCCACGCTTACCTTGTTTTTTCTCTAAGCTTCCTTTAGATTGGATTAAGATAGTCCCATGTACTTCTAGTTGAAGTGGATGGAGTGAAAGAGGTTGCTTCTTTGGCTCAGACTACAAAGAAGGCTGATAACCTTGCATTGAGAGCAATTTCTATGAAGAAAAAAATAGGGGAAGCAATCAATTCATTAAAGGATGAATCAGAGAAGAGGAAATGGGGTCATTGGATATGGGAATATGAACCATAAGTTGTGAGCAATCTTCCCATTTATAGTTGATGGGAACATTAACTCCTTTCAAGTCAGTCACTTAAGAGAGCTAATACTCAGCCACGGGTCATTTCCACCTAAAATAACCTCTTGTTTTCTCTGAAAGGATCCTCTTAAGAATGCACAATGCTCAGACACTAAGAAAGAAAGTCTATGGTAACACCCTAAAACAGTAAGAATATCAGTCACTGCAACCTAAGGTTTCTGGGACTTTACAGAAAGAATCACCCAGAGAAGAACACGTGAGCCCAGGAAAAGGTCAGCTCTTGCCAGTCTAGAGGCTGGTCTGGCACTGAGCGGGCAGACGCAGCCGTCTCCTCCCCTAGGGAGGACCGCTAATGAGCTCTGCTCCATGATTTAAAACGCCATTGATTTGTCTGTGACATTCAAGTATTTCTGAAGATCAGGGTTTGAAATATGCAGTTTCAGAGCATTTTACCCCAAATGACCAAATCTAAGGGAGATCAGAATGATATATAGAAATGAAAGGAGATTTGAGCAGTATTTCCTTAAACCTCATCATCCTTTAGATAAACCAATTAGTTTTATGTTCAACATTCTGTTTAGTTTTCTTTTTCTCTGTGGTGAGCTCAATGATTTAATTTTTTTACATTTATTTCACTTATTTATTTTTTTGGTGTGGAAGATTGGCCCTGAGCTAACATCTGTGCCAATCTTCCTCTATTTTGTATGTGGGACACTACAAACAGCATGGCTTGATGAGCAGTGCATAGGTCCATGCCTGGGATCCAAACCTGCAAACCCCGGGCCACCAAAGGGGAGCATGTGAACTTAACCACTACACCATCGCGCCAGCCCAACTCAATGATTTTAAGTATTGTTTCTCAAAGTTTCCATTACCAGTGAGAACCTCAACAAGCAAATAGCCACCGTGTGCTTAATAGCTTAAACAATACTAAATGGGAGGGATCTAAAGTGATTCTTCCATTTTGTCCTTTGTGGGGGGAAAATTCACTATGATTTTGGAGGGGGACATCTAGGTGAGGTGAAGATTTGTAAAAGCCATCTTCTAATATGAAGAGATAGTTGTATTTCGGCAACTCAGAAGACTAGAGCCCTCAGTGCCAAGCAGAAGGAGGAGACCTAGTCATGTGGGCAAGAGGTGAGTGCCTCTTGGCTGAAGGAAGCCCTCTTCTTCATGCCATTTGGGTCAGTCAAATATGAACACCCCTGCTGAGCAGAGAGCAAGAACGGAGGTGCAAAGTGCCAGAGCTGCCATATTGGAAATGTAGGTGGTTACATATATGGGAGTACTGGAATGCAAGCCCTCTTCTGAGAACCAACTTACATCCTTGTCCAGAGAATCGACTTCCCCTGTCCCTGCTAAGACCTCTCATAATCCCTCCCTTACCTTCTGCCACAGCTGATTTGACCATGAGTTGACATGTGACCCCAAATGGACCAATCAGATGTGTTCTCCTGGGAAGGTGGAATTAGGTCTCAGAAACTTAGGTTTCTGTTAGGCACTTGCACTATGAGTTGGATATGAAGCTAGGATTGGGGCACCCATGTTTGGACATGGTTAGGTGAGCAGAGAAAGATAATAATGAAAGCAAACACTTGCAAAGTGCCAGGCATTGTTCAAAGAACTTTATAGCTATTGATTCACTTACTCCTACAGAAATCCTATAGGTAGATACCATTATTGCCTTCATCCCCACTTTCTAAATGAGGAGACTGAAGAACAGAAGCTCAAGGAACTTGCTCAAGCTCGTGAGTAAGTGGTGGAGCTAGCTTTGAATCTAGCCGTTTGGACTCCAGAGACGGCCTTTAACCATACGTTAAACCGCTCTCTGGAGGGAGGGAGGGAGAAAGAGAGAGAAGAAAGAGAGAGAGAGAGAGAAATGAGGCATGTGCCCTAAAGAGTCAGAAATAAGAGACAATATAGCTCTAGAGAGAAAGAGATTTGGAGAGAGAAGCCAGCCAGGCTCTCGTCAGTTCTGCAGTTTCTGGCATCAGTTGCTGTGAAGCCTGGCCTCACTTCCTGCCTTTGGGGTCTACCAGATCCCTCTATTTCGAGCCAATTTTCTTTTTTGCTTAAGCTAGCTTGAATGGGTTCTGTTCAATGTAACCAAATGATCTCTGACTCAATAAATTGGAATAGGAGGGAACGTTTTCCAGCAGGGGGTCTGAAATTAGCTAGAACTGTGTTATGTTAAGCAGCTAGAGAAGTATGTGAGAGATGTTTTAATTTTGCTTTTTCTTAAATTCACACAGTATACTAAGGAGGGATGATCTAATTGCTTTAATAACCAAGATTAAATGTCATACAAAAGTGTGGTTTAGAAAAAGGAGTGAGGTCTCTGCCTGATGACTGGGGCCTATGCAATCATGGCTTCACTTGCACCTGGGCAAGTGGACCTAAATTACAGGGATAGCTTTTTAGAATGGCAGCAAACCAAGGACTGATCAGTCAGAAGAAGGGTATAGATGATACATTCTTAATTACTCTTGCTTTTTGTTTCTTTGTTAAGGTGTTTTTAGTTATTGCATGAGTTCTCCATTGTTACATTACAAACCATCCCCCAAAACTCAGTGGCCTAAAAACCATCATTGTATTCTCTCGTGGTTTCTGTGTGTAAGGAATTCAGACAGGACAAAGCAGACATGGCTTATCTTTGCTCCATAATGTCTGAGACCTCAGTTGGGACCATGAAGTCTGGGTGTGACTTGGGAATCTAATCATCTGATTTGGGAAGTATCTTCATTCATATGTCTGGCTATTGTTGCTGGTTATTAGCTAGGACTTTGCCAAGGCTGTCATTCAGAACTCCAGCATGTGACTTCTCCATGTGGTTTCTCCAAATGACCTGGTTTGGTCTTCCTCACGGCATGGCTGCTGCGTCCCAAGAATAAGCATCCCCAGAGAGAACCAGCTAGAAGCTGTATCACATTTTATGATCTAGCCTCCAAAGTTGCATAGCATCCCTTCTGCCACCATCACAAGCCTACTCAGAGCCCACCTATTGAGGCGAAAAATGTTAAAGTCACATAGTAAGAAGATTAAATTTGATGGGGGATATTGCAGACAGTTTTGGAAAACTAGCACAGAGACAATGACAAATAGACGTTTTGTGGAAGTCTGTAAGTCTCCACTTTTTCAAAAAGCAGAACATTTAGTAAATTCTTAAGTGGCCTGATTGAAAATTTCATTACTTGAAAGAAACAAGTTGCAGCAAGGGGAATTGATGATACTCCAGACTTGATTCTCTCAGCAAAGAACGGTTAGTGATGTGAAAGTCACGAGAGCTCGGGAGAAAGTGTCCATCCCATTGAAGCAGGATAAGTCAGATGTGTATCTTCAGACTCATAGACTTGAGGAAAGCAGACTTTAACAAGTTCAAGATAGATGATCTCATGGTGAGAACGTCTGAAAGGGAGTATGGCTAAAAAAAGAATGGCTCTAAAAATAAAACTCAGAACCTAAGATTGTGAATGATCCTGATGAGGAAGGAAAAGAGGAGATCTCTAAGGAAAACAGCATTTCTGCTAAGGAACTCTGCTTTCAAGAGGACACACACAAAGATGGAAGGAGGAACACAAAATCAAGGATGTATACAGAAGAATGTCACAGCTTTTAAGAATGTCAGAGGAAAACAAAATTTCATACAAAGTTGAGGTTTCAAGGGTTGGGGGATGCTATAGATAAATAATCGAGAAGATCCTTCTGACTCTGTGCAGAAGAACAGGGAAAGAACAGGTACCTTCTATTTCCAAGACCATCTTACAGTCTGTTAAAACATCTAGAGTTAGCCTACGAGTTAACACAATGCACACTTTAAAAAAGAAAACCTTGGTAGCAAATACAACTTGGTAAGATTTCCTACAATTGACAGAAAGAAAGCAGAATGTCTTTACTCCTATTTTGCTTTCTTCTTCACCATATGGAGTTTCAAATTTAGGAGGACCACGTGTCCTAGGTTGCTCAGGATAGGGTTTATACCTGCGGCCCGAGTGTAATTATTAATAGTGCTCCATGTCGTTCTCAGAAGTGTCCCAGTTTGAATGCTGTATGAGATAGGACAGAGACGGCTGCAGAATTTACTGGACCCAGTGCAAAATTAAAATGCAGGCCCTGGGTCAAAAAGCAGGAAAAAAGTGCTGTTAAAAGCACTAAAATATAAAACTTTTCCTTTCTTCTGCAGTTTCTCCTGACTTGTCATGGTGGTTTTTATTTGCTATTCTATGACGTTTTAGGTAAAGAAAAAAATTTAATTATTAACACCAGTTTTACCTTTCATATTTATATTGTGTAACGCCAGTTTTAAATGCAACATAAGAGCATTTAACTTGTATGTGGAATCACCAAAATTACACAATTCGTATTTTGTAGTTCATACATGTACATGTATTTTATTCTTATCAGAACAATGGAAATGGTGCACGAAATTGACTTGAATGTTTTTATTTAACCTTTTCACACATGCACATTCTCCCAACACTTTTTACCTTTGGCTTATTGAAAAAAGACCGACAGCAAAAGGGAACTGGGTTATCCTATCTTTCCCTTTCCTTCTGTGTCATAATAGTCAGCATAAGTGATTAGCTAACACAGGGAGGTAACATGAGCAACAAAGGATGTGATAGAGTGCCTTGGTCATTCGTGTTTCTTAAAGTACTATTGCCGCCTTCTGTGTACAAACCAAGTTCTGGTTCTAAGGCAGAATGTGGTTTCTTAGATCTCTCATCACCCTACTCACTCAGTCGTAGACGTAACACACCTACCTTGTACTCACTTTGAGTCTGGCTGAACTCGGTGCATTATGGGCCCACTGGAATTCGTGAATGCTGTATGCAAATAGACGGGCAAGGCACGGCGTGAACACACATGTTGTGTATATCTCCGTTGTTCATGCGCTTGCTCCAATGTCTCACCAGTTCACTTGCAAAACACAAGTTCAAAGATAAAATCAAGAATTTTGAGACAATGATAAGGAGCATTAAACCGTGGGCATGCGCCCAGGAAGCCCCTGGGTAAGATAAGGATTATGTATGGTTTCTTGAACTTGAGCATGATCAGGATCATGTGGAGGGCTTGTGAAAGCACAGATTGTTGGGTATCAGAAACTCTCAGAGTTTCTGATTGAGTAGGCTGGGGGTGGAGCTCGAGAATTTGTGTTTCCAGGCTGGCCCGGTGTCGCAGCGGTTAAGTTCGCACGTTCCGCTTCTCGTTGGCCCGGGGTTAGCCGGTTTGGATCCTGGGGGCGGACATGGCACCACATGGCACGCCATGCTGTGGGAGGCGTCCCACATATGAATTAGTGGAAGATGGGCATGGACGTTAGCTCAGGGCCAGCCTTCCTCAGAAAAAAGAGGAGGATTGGCAGTAGTTAGCTCAGAGCTAATCTTCCTCAAGAAAAAAAAAAAAAAAAGAATTTGTATTTACAACAAATTCCCAGGTGATGCTGATGCTTCTGGTCCTAGGATCACACTTTGGGCACCACTAGTTAAGAGCAGTGCGTCTCACTTGATCGTCCATACAAATCACCAGGGTGTCTTGCTAAAATGCAGAATCTGATTAAGTAGTTCTAGAGTGGGGGCTGATACAGCTGGTCTGTGGCCACACTTTGAGTAGCAAGGGTCTGGAGGAGATAATGAGTAATATGGGAGGGAGTGGGGGTAGGACTTGAAATGGGCTTTAAAGCGTGGTAGGAATTGCTTAAGTGCAGGCGTGGGCAGAGTGCATTCCAGGCAGGGCAAAGGGGAATGCGCAGAGAGGAAGCAGCGGGAACAGTGAGTAGATGGATCTGGCTGGGGCACAGGCTCTTATTAGGGAATAGAGAGTTGAGGGTGGAGACGCTGGTGGGGCCAGAATGCAGAGGGCCCTCAGGCGGGTTGAATGTCTCCCTTGAAGTGTCAGTTTGGGAGAGTATGCTTGGGTTGCAGATCCCCCAAAGCAATTCTCCATACCCATTGTCATTAAACCCTGATCATCAGTCAAACTAGCAGTCCCCGAGGGACCAAATACTCCAGGAGCTTGGTTTCCTTGGGGGGCATCCTATGTCGAGTTCTAGGGCAGCAGAGTGGGGCAGCAAAGGCCTGCTGAGTCAGGAGATCTGGCTTCAGGATCCAGCTTGGGTGAGTGACTCTGGGTGAACCAGGCTTGTCATACCTCTCTGTAGGATTCCTCTATACCACAGGGGGTCTTAGATCATCTCTCGAGTCCCTTCAAACCAAAAGAATTCACAGTTTTGGGAAAAATGTGTGTTCCATCCCTGTCAACACCCCTGCCATGAGGGTCTGCACTAACCAAACCCAGGTGTGTTGGGTCAGGGCTGAATGTGGGCAAGGAAAGTGGGCCCAGTGGTTCCCAGAGAAAGAGGAGCTTCATGGCGCTCCTGTCGCTACCCTTGGTGTCTGTTTACAGGATTAGGTGCTGAATGCCCACGGACTGAGGCAGTTCTAACCCTCAAAGAAGCATTCCAGGGGAAATTAACCTTGACTGCTGAGGTCTAAAGCAGATCCAGGTATGCCCAGGGAAGGGTGGAGGGTGGTCTTGAAGATAAATTACCAAATGGATGAGGCTGTGGCCTGAATTGATGCAATGCACGCTGCAGCTTCTTCTCACTTCTCTCTCTGCTCACTGATGCCCCAGACTCAGGGTTTAGGGGGAGCTTCCAGAGCCCTGGTGGGGACTGTTGCTTAGCTTTCTCACGGGCGGGAGGGAAAGGATGGTCATTGACCAATAAATAAACATGATTCTAGCAACTTGTATGTATTACCTAAAACGGTGCACAAAAGATCAGAGAGTTTCTTTTAAGGCTGGAAGACAGAGAAAGTTTATCCTCTACTGTCAGAACTGAGAGAGGGCACCCTGAGTTTATCCTGCCTTTGTATGGCTCTGCTCCTATCTTGGTCAAGAAAAGGCTCCAGGCCCTCGCTCTCACCCCCAGGGAGGCGGGTGAGCCCACTTCACTGAGGTTTTTAATTCCTGGGGTAATCCCTTCCTTCCGTGCCCGGTGGGGGCTGGGGAGACCCCTTGCCTCCAGATCTTTGATCTGGGTTGAAGCAAATGAGAAAGGCTTCTATAAACCTGTCAGGGAGATGGGAAGGGGCCTTGAAAAAGGGCTTGTAAACAGGCAGTTCACTTTGATCAGTCGCCCTAGATCCTTTTTATAGCCTAGGATTATGGGTTTAGAAGTGCCCTTCGTGTGTCCCCACAGGAACCATGTGACTTAGGAACAATTAGATTGTTCTCAAAGTTTAGAGACTGTGCACAAAGGACTTTCATTTTCGTTAAAGGAGAAAGAAGAAAAAAAAAGAGAGAAAAAGGAATAGAAAACATCAGCCCAAACCATGAAGCTGATCTCTGAGTTAGTAATAAACTGGAAACCAGTCTGTTTCTTTCCATGTAACAGGATGCTCTCTGATGTGGCAATTCCACTAAAATCTATTAACTGACAAGGGCAGGAGACGTATTTTTATTCGCCAGTCCCCCACCACTCAGACAAAAGAAACAAAGCATTTGCTGCCTCTTGTTGTTGGATTTTTATTTCATGCTATTAAAATGTCAGAAAAACAGAAACTTAACAGTCTGCCTTTTTTCGCTTGGGTACAAACAGATATTAGGGCTGACCGCTGAGTCCCCGTTAATTTAATGTATGTAGTCAAATACTTCCTAGAAAGAGTGATTCAGCATGGCGGTGTGTGTTTGTGCATGTTTCTATGAGTGTCTCTATCCCCTCCCACTCCAACACCACTTGAAGAGAAAGAAAGTTTACAATCTGTTTGTCTTCAAATCTGGTCAGCTAAGGATTTCATCTTTTGCTAGGAAATATAAACAGCTTCATGTCAGTGTTTAGGGAAAGTTTGCGATTTGGGGGAAGGAAGAAACTTTTCAAATGCGGCCAGTTCTAAGCCCATTAGCCATGGCCCTCCTCTTGCTCACTGAGCCCTCCTCTCCCAGGAAGCATGACTGTGAGCCCCCATGACCACACGGGCAGCCGCACCCCAGGAACGTCCCATTTCCTGTGGCAGTCCTGGCTTCCCCTGCCTGTGCATCAGCGGGGAGGCAAAAGTCCTGCCTGTGAAGTTTGCATCCCTGTGAAGCTTGCATCCCTCTGAAGCTTGCATCCCTCCGAAGCTTGCAGGTTTGCTTGGAATTCACCACACCTAGCTGCTACCCAGACCCCTTCTGAACCCACTGGAACAATCTCTTCCCCCTCTAAATAAGCATACTTGTTATACAGTTCTAGGTACCTACCTCCTCCTCCAGCACCTTTGGTCCCCCACTAAGATGGAAATGGAGTCGACTCCTCCATTGGCCAATACTGAGCCGTGGGGCCCAGACAGGGCTCTCACCTTTTCTGTAGTGGGCCTAGCCATAATTATAGAATCACCCAAAGCATCATCATCCCTGAGAGGGGACAGCAAGCATCTGGTGGACAGTTAGGACTTTCTTCCTTGCAGTGAGGGAGGCATGGAATTCAATGCTGTCGCCATTCCTGCACAGGGCCCTGATGTCTACATGGGAGGGCACCGGAGCTGGGAAGGTGGATACCAACCTCTTGTAGTTGGACACCAACTACAACTCAGAGCAGACTCCTAAAGACTGATGGGAAATGTGAACAGCAGGGGATGGGGCCCTCTTCAAGGGAGCTGACCAGGGGAGTCTTCATAAAGAAAAGTATTTAAAATTTGAGACTTTCCATTTTTGAATAATTTTCTCTTCTTCCCTGTCCTCAGATAGACACACACACACACACACAATTTCTTCTTTCCCTTGTGATTACCAACAAGCACCAGAGATTGTTTCTCTGCCTCTGCCCAGCAGTGCGTAGTTTCCTGGGATGCAAATAATAAGGAAATTTCTGAACTCCAGATGCTTACATATATATATTTAAATATTCAATGCCTGCGTCTTTATGACCCCAAAATATCTAGTCAGAGTAGTTAAAACCTCAGGCAGTTTGAGACAAATCAATCTAAGTAATCATGTATTCATTTGTTCATCCGACAGATAAATACTGAGTGTCTTGCCTGTGCCAGGAACTATCCAGGAAAACAGAGGAGCCCAGGCAGAGATAATTGCTTGGTGATACGTAGCTAAGCCTTTGGTGGGTCAATTAGCCTTCTCACATTCTTGCTGTTGCTTTGGTTCTTTAAAGAGCCTCCTTTGGTGTCCTCAGTTCTGTGGGTTCTGTCGTCCTGCCGTCAGCTCACGTCTGGTATGCATGCAGTTTGGGCTGCCTGGGAATGGGGCATTATTTCCGCTCCCTCTCACCGTGACAGGATCTATGTGCACATTGTAATTTTACATTCTTTCTGCTGGAGATTACTGATTGTCTTAAGCCTGTGGTTGGGAGAGCAGATTCCAGAATGGCAAGCTCTCAAAGTGCTGGTAGCGATTGACGGTGGGAAGGCCAGAGAGTCCAGTCTGTGGGGAAGGGAACAATGCAGTAATCTAGGAAAAGTGAGGGGTTTTTTGATGAGGAAGATTGGCCCTGAGCTAACATCTGTGCCAATCTTCATCTATTTTGTATGTGGGACACCACCACAGCATGGCTTGATGGGTGGTGTGTAGGTCCACACCTGGGATGCAAATCTGCTAACCTCAGGCTGCCTAAGCAGAGTGTGCGAACCTAACCACTATGCCACTGGGCCAGCCCCAGTGAGTTCTTTTTAGAGACTATTATTTCTATTGTGTCCAGACTCCCCTGGGCTTAACAGAAGTGGAACCCAGAGCCTTGCTAGGTTTGCTATAGGAAAAGGTATTTTGCCAAAAGTCTGGGAAGTGGATCATGACAGGTTGGGGTTGGGAATGGCAGATACACTGAACCCCATTCCAGGGGGAAGAGACTTCCAAGTGCAGGAGGCTAAGCTGAGTGTAAACCAGAGGGAGACAGAAGCAAAGGCCTCCCACCCAAGAGGTCCCTCAAGCCCGGTGGCTCAATGGGATCAGCTTCTCAGGTTCTCCCCCAGGAAGAGTTAAAGGCCCTGAGATGCTGTTGGCAGTTGCTTAGTTACCCTGGCCTGGGAACTTGGAATCCTCATGCAAGGATCTTCTCAGCCTCCCACTGTTAGTGATTCCTCAGCAGGTGGACACCTCTTCAGCGGGTGTCTAAGGACCAGCCCCTGGAGGAGCTGGGAAGACAAAGGGATCCTGGGGTCGCCATCCTCATCCATGGAAAACCTAGTGTGTGAATTCCACCTTACTGGGTAAATCCACAGAAAAACTCTGCGACAGCATTCACAAGACAGATTAGTAAAACCCTGGAATGTATGCATTCCCTTTTTATCGAGAAGGGGTCAAGAAATACTTGCTGAGCACCTGCCTAATAAATTCTCTCTCATTCTCCTCCTCCATCTTTCAGTCCCTGCCCCTTTTCCTCGCCCTCCACTTCTAAGTGAGATCTTCCCTGACTCCTCTCTAATCCTTACGCCGTCAAACTTATCTCTTCGCTGTCGCCCCCTTGTTGCATTGGAAACCTGGAAATGTGTTCATTGCTTTGCTCCTCCACTACAGTATTAGCACTGTGGTGGTGAAAACCCTGACTTGTTTTTCTTTCATCTCTCTCGGTGCCTAGCTCTATACTCAGCACAGAGCAAGGGGCTCTGTTAAACGTTTGTTGGACAAGCAGATGAATGAGGAGATGGATGAAGGAGTATAAAGATGCATCTGCTATGGACGTCAGGTGACCGGGCAGACGCTGGGCAGACAACCAGTTTGGCTTACATGTGCCAGACGCCCACTTTGCTGGAAGGCCATCACTGCTGCTTGCTCACCTTCCTCCCAGCCAGAAAGGCCTTTTTGCCCTTGTGCTTGCCTCTGGTAGGGCATGGGTCCTCCTGCATTTTCAGGGCCTTGACAAGCACAGAATGAATGCCCCTTAAGATGGCATCCTCATTCATTTACATTCAGATTGCCTTTTCTCCCAAAAATTAAATTCTTTTCTTCCTCTGGAGGTATAATAATCCCTGCGACAGATTGTTTCCTGTTCTATAAAACGACTCCCTTCTGCTTGCCGCATCCCCATCATGGCGTTACCTTCTCTCAATGTTTTCTACAGTCCTCTCTTGGGCTCGTTCTTCCTTTCTTTTTTTAAAATTTATTTATTTATTTATTTATCTTTTTTTAAAGAAGATTAGCCCTGAGCTAACATCTGCTGCCAATCCTCCTCTTTTTGCTGAGGAAGACTGGCCCTGAGCTAACATCCATGCCCATCTTCCTCTACTTTATATGTGGGACACCTGCCACAGCATGGCTTCCCAAGCTGTGCCATGTCCGCACCAGTGAACCCCGGGCCGAGGAAATGGAACATGTGAACTTAACCACTGCACCACCGGGCTGGCCTCTCCTTCTTCCTTTTCAAATAAGCTTCCTTGTGCTTGAGCCTGAGCACGGCTCCCCCAGCTGACCGTGGAACCCATTGCTGGCAACTGATAGGTCTCAGCCTCAACTTAGCATCCCTGGGCTTTGCAGACAGAAGATAACAGAGTAAGGTCAAGCCTGTCTTCTCATGGGCAATCCTCTCCCTGCCACCTTCCCAGGCCTTGAGCTCTGGGATTGTTTAGCCTGGATAGGTTCTTCATCTAATTTCCCAGCAAACTTGGACTAGACAATTGAAGATTCAATTAGAGAGTGGGGAGTTCTGCATGCTGTCCCGGGGGATTCACTCAGTTCTGTACGTCTTAGCCTAGGAAGACCGCCCCCTACCACCTTCCCAGAACCCCTCTTAGGGGACCACTCGTATCTAGAAGGGCACCTGTCACTTGTGGTTGGCCAGCAAGGAGAAACAGTCCTAGAGTGGGGTGAGGTGGGTGGGAACCAGGGCAGGATTCAAAGGACCCAGGCCACCAGCCATACTGTGGGTCACCTCTGCAAGACCAGAGGCAAGAGGCACTGGGGGGGTGGTCCTTCCCAGGGCTAATATTGAAGGAAGCGTGTTCTGGGAGGGACTGAGATTATAACACATGCACGTTTGTGCACAAACGTGTGCACGCACACAGACAAACAGCATCAAACAATACCCTCTGAATCTACTCCAGGCTGGAAACCCAGACGGGATTGAGGTAATGGGACTGGGTGTTCTGTAAACTGTGCCCACTCAGTCACTGTAGAGGCTTGGACTAAACACTGGTTACGTTAGGAAGGAAATCGGGTTATGAGGCTACGACTTAGAGCGACATTACATGAGAAAGTGCCAGAGAGCTCTTTGACTCTCTAGATGCACTCTCCGCCTTCTCCGCTCTGGTTGCTAGAGAGGGAGGTTGATGGCCTCAGGGGCTCCCCGTCCTCTGGCCTCTGATTGGTTTCAGCCAATGAAGAGCCTCAGCATTAGAGGGAAGGGGAGAGGGATGTCAGGTTTTATTCCCCTGGCTCCATCCTCGTGACATGGCCTGGGTCCGACTCTTTCCTTCCTTATGGTGCATCCCAGCTCTGCACAGCTCTGTCTTTGTGGTTCTGGGAACCTGTTCCTCCCCTGGTTCCGTCAGACTGGGGGATAGCGACAGCTCTGCTGCCACTAGCCCTGGGTTTCTGAACTATCCTTTGTGGTTCTCCCACACTCCAACCTTAGCTTTGTTGTTAGTTAACGTCTTTATAAACAAAACCCCCTTGAATTATCCTAATTTGACAGTGCTGTTTGTCTTCTACTGGGACCCTGACTGATACAGATAGAAAAATGTATTTCATTAGGATTCCCATGTTGTTTTAAAGAACATGGTCAGGAGCTCAGCTGAGCTGGCAGAGAGCGCTGAGCTGTCAGGCGTTGGAATAGCTGATTAAAGCAACAATGAGCCAAAATGAAGGTAATGGTGAAGGCTTTCATCTTGCTGCGGTGGGTGTAAGCAAGAGGCTAAACCTGGAGGAGACGTGGGGTCCCCGTTTCATTTTCCCTGTGAAACGGCACACGGGTGGAGGGTCAGGTGGATCAGGGCTAATGAGGGGTTTTCTCACTGTTGAGGGAGCCCTGAACAAGAGGCTCCAGCTGCTTTATGGGCCCTGGAGTCGGGGGAAGCAGAAGGGAGAGCTGGGTGTGGAAAAGTGCCAGCTACAGAGTCACAGTGAGGAGAAGTGTCTTTGAGGTTCTCCCTCCTGCCTCCATGAGGAGGTCTCAGTAGAGCTGCCTGGAGGAGAGCTCTGCCCAAGGCCTCAGGTAAAGAGACTGGGAGTATAAACGTGGCAAAGAGCACGACCAGCCAAGGGGCCAGAGACCCAGACTGCCACTCCCTCCAGAGACTGCGATGCGCGGGCTGGGTGCTGAGTCTGACGTGGAGAGGGCAGCTTTCCGGGGGAGGCCTGCCAGGTAAAGCCTTTCTCATTGCCTAGGGTCAGGCCTGAAAAATCACACATAGGTTCTTAACCGGGAGCTGGGCTCCTCAAATACAAACACACAGAAAACAGGGAAGTACACCAAAATGTTTACAGTGCTTTCTCTAGATCAGGGCTGTCCAAGAGAAATGGAATGTGAGTCATATACGTAAGTTTAAGGTTTTTAGTAGCTACATTAATAAAGAAACAGGTGAAATTCATTTTTTTTTAAAGATTGGCACCTGGGCTAACAACTGTTGCCAATCTTCTTTTTTTTTTTTTCTGCTTTATCTCCCCAAACCCCCCCGTACACAGTTGTATATCTTAGTTGCATGTCCTTCTAGTTATGGGATGTGGGACGCCGCCTCAACGAGGCCTGATGAGCGGCGCCATGTCTGCGCCCAGGATCCGAACCCTGGGCCGCCGCAGCGGAGTGCGTGAACTTAACCACTTGGCCACAGAGCCGGCCCCTGAAATTCATTTTAATAATAAATTTTAGTTAATCTAATATATCCAAAATATAATTTTAAGCATATAAGTATTTTTTAAGTTATTAATGCTATATTTTAGACACCTTTTTTTTGCACAAAATCTTCAAAATCCAGTGTGTGTTTTACACCTACCGCACATCTCAATTCAGATTTTTGCATTTCAAGTGCTCAATAGAAACCTGTGGTAGGTGCTTCCCTATCAGCCCGCACAGCGCTGGGCAATGGGACCGTGGATTTCTAAGAAGCATTTTTCAAGTTTTCTGCCACAAGCGTGGGTTTTAAATTTTATTTTATGTCTATGGTCTATAAACATGATTGTATCTAGGTTTTGTTTATTTTCTATTTTATTTTAATAAAGCATACCTCTTTTAAAAATTCTAGGCTTGTCTGTGGTGGCCTAAGAAGGAAAGGGGCTACATCTATCTTGAGTCGACCGGCCAGGGGCTGTGCGTGGTCCAGGCTTGAACCTCAGGAAGAGGAGGCGCAGCTGTGGTAGATGAACAGGGCAGCCCCGGGTGGGCCCTGAGCTGGCTGAGAGCCTGCTGCTCTCTTCCCTCTGCCTGTTCTGAGCATCACGCTGCCCAGAAGTGGGATCCAACCCACTCGAAAACCTGCAACTCCTTCTAACTAACTCTAGATGTTTCTCAAGGAATAGGTGGAACACTAAGTTTCAGTTCCAGAGATGGAAGGTCCTAATGATCAATGCAGGCTCTCTCCTCTTCTGGTCCCAGCTATCCCAGGAACCAGACGTGGAAGTGATTTTCCAAGGCCAGCTCTGCTCTGAGTCAAGAGGTGAGTGAGCGCTTGCTGTTGCACTTTGGGATAGTAAAAAAACCCAAATGATTTGTAGCCGAGTGCACAGTCCTAGGCTGGAGGAAAGCACTTCCAGGTTAGTTAGCTGGTTGGTTGGTTTGGAAACAGCTCCCATGAGAAGGGAGCAGAAAATTTACCTTGTAGCTGGAGGGAGTGTGGAAATGGAAAGAACCCTGAAGTGGGCCTCGGGACTCCTTTCCCCGGACCTCTCTGTGTGACCTGGAGCAAGGCACTTCCCCGCCTGGGATGCTGTGTTTCTCCACAGAGAGGGGATTAAATTAGGATCACAAAATAATCTCTCAAACCTATTCTAGTGAGAATATTTTGTGATTTTGCCTCTTGAGGAAGTATTTAAAAGTCAGGCAGCCCAAAGAAGAATTTGAAAATAACTTCCAAGTCTGGTTCCTAGGATAGCTGGGACCAGAAGAGGAGAGAGCCTGCATTGATCATCAGGACCAACATGGAGTGGAAAAGAACTGCCCCAGGGCGAAGGACCTGAGCAGCAGCCTGGGCAGACAGTATTAGCAAACACAATACTGCTGATTTTTTTTTCCACTGGAAAAGTCCTTTTTTGTCTGAGGCAATGTTTTCCACAGCTCCAGGGGGGCTGTGGTCATTTCCTAACAAGATTTTTCCTATTTTGGTGCAGCTGTGGTCTGGCATTTGAGACGGTGTTTTTAAGCTGAACATCTCTTAGGTCCTCCAGGGCTGAGGGCTGGTGAGTAAATGCAGGCCCAGTGCATTCTGGGTTGTGTCCTCTGGCCCTCAAACCTCGGGTACTGCTTTTTCTCCAATACCTTGGAGTCAAAAGGTTAAAAAAATTAAATTAAATTAAAAAGTTGTGGTAGATAGATAGAATGCATGGTCACATGGCTTCATTCAACAGACATTGGCCGAGAGCCTTCCACTGCTGTGGATGCAGGATAAGTTAGACACTTGTCCATTGCAGCCTTGAGATTTGCTTTCCTTCCCAACCACAGTCCAAGGCAACAAGCTCAGTAACACCCACAGAAGGCCCTGCTTAGGGAGCACAGAGGAGAGCTGGCTTGTCCTGTCTGGAGCAGGTCAGGGGTTGCAGAAGGAGATAGACTGGCCGATAGAGATCCAGCTGTATATAATAGATACTGAGATTTTGCTTATTTGGTAAAGGAGTTGAATTCTGCCTCCAGTGTGGGTAGGTGTTTGTATTTAATCCATGACCATCAGACAAGGGCCATGAGAAACAGGACCTCCCCCGGAGTCAGTCTCATAAAGTTCTGCCTGGGTCCGCAATTATGCAGCCCCTTTCTCCATCTTATCTTTTTGGTGCTCAGTTTACACTACCAATTAGAGGTACTTGGCTTGTTCGCAAGTCCGAAAGCCTCCGCCAAGGTCTTTCTCATCCCACCGAAGATGTAGACCCTGGGAAAGGAGAGCAGGCTGAGCCATAGGCAGGACGGAGTGGCATTCAGCACCCACAATGGGTCTGGGGATTCCCTTTCCACCAAGAGGCTGGGTGAGAGCTTGATGGGAGTGAAAGCTAATCTTCTGGGTCTCTTTGAATAGAAAGTCAATTTGAAAATGTCAAGCACGGCCTTAGTTAGTCCTTTCTCCAGGTTGTTATTTACTTGTGAAAGGAGCACTATTCGAGCCTTAAATGTCAGCTCCTTGCCTCTGCAAATGTGGGATCAGGTAACCCCTTGAGTATTTCAGCCTGTACTCTTACACCGAGGCCTGGGCACCCCGACATTATTGGGGCAGCCAGACATCCTGGCCTGGACTCAGTCCCAGGGAAATGGCCCTAGATACTGAAGGTTTTTGGGGTTCGGTCCCCTGTAAGTTTAGTACATCTCCTCCCTGAGGGCACCTCCAACTCTTTACCCTTATGCATTTAAAAAATGATAACTCTTTAAAAACACATTATATCTGAGCTTTAATTCCCAAGCTTGGGTCTCTACCTGGCAGTTCCCGAATCTAGCAAAACTGCTCTCAACTGCCTTCTCTTCTATGAGCTAATCTCTCTCTGCCTCTCTCTCGGCTCTCATCTGTTAATGGGCTTCCCCACCCCCCTGAGGCACCACATTTTTAATGTTGTCCTGTAAAGAGGATGAATCTCCCTTAGCTGTCCTCTAACTTTTGGAATGTACAGTCCCCTCCATAGTGTTGGGGGGAAGAAAACCAAATTAAGTTCTAAGGCATCTGGACTACTAGTGGATCTGTCTTTTCCCAGGGAAGGGAAAACAAAGGTTCTAACCTCAGCTCCTAAAATTCCCGCTGAGAGGTGATCCGTCCCAGCCCCGTAACGAGCTCAAAGTTTCCTATTCAGTGGTGGTCCTTTGTTCCATTCTTCTCTGCTACCTGAATTGTCTTCCCCATTCCGCTTTCAGACACACTGAAGCAGGAGTTCATCTCAGGGGCAAGAGATGGTGATTTGAGCTTGTAGTCATCACAAATCACTAGAGTGATGTCTTGAAATTCAAGGCAATATAAATTTACCTTTTGGCTTATTATGAGCTGGTATTACCAGAAACATTTCCAGTGCAGATTATTTGAAATGCGGGAGTTCTTTTTTATTGTCTCCTCTCCATTCAGATCATAGAGAGATTAGTATTGAATATGAATAGACTTTAACTATATTCATAAAACATGAGGTTCCAGCCCAATATTTCCAAGTTATTGCTCTAGATGACATACACATACGGTGAGAGTCAGTTTTAGGAGAAGCGCCTTAAGCTCCAAACCTTACATAATTGCGCTGTAATCTTGGCTTTGCTCCTATCCAGACACAGGGCTGAACACTGACAAAACAAGCCAGCCAATTCAAACTAAAATCTCATTTGACTGTTTTCCCTCCACTAAATTAGCACGTTTCTCAGGCATCATTCAGAACAATGGTTCTCAATCCTGGCTGCAATTAGAATCATCTGGGGAGCTTTAAAAAAAAAATCAATGCCCAGGCCCTGCTCCAAATCAATTAAAATAGATTTTCTGGGGGTGGGCCTCAGGCATGGGAATTTTTCTAAAGCTTCCCTGTTATCCCAATGTGCAGCCATGGATGCAAATCACTGTTTTAAACACAATCAAAATTAATGATTACAGATTTTGAGGCATAACAACAGTTAATTTAATATTTGTATAAAACTTAACGTAGTCACACTTTAAATTAAATAAAGCCAACAGGAAGCTATATCTATAGAGTGAAAAGTAGAGATGCTCGTTCCAATGCAACCTCAGTTAGCCAGATCTTTGGAGGTCATAAAACGATAACTTAGACAAACAAATTTGGCCAAATAAGCTTAGCAACTGGTTTCCTGTTTGGCATGTTTCTAGTAGAACCAGGGCCGAGTGAATGTGGGAGGAGTCGTGATTCACTCTTCATCTCTCCGTTGACGGGGCCTGGATGAAAGCCAGTGGTCTAACTGCAGTACTGAGTGGGGAGGATAACTGAGATTAGACCCAGGACACAACCTCCCCCCACGGGCACTGGGACCACAGAAGACTGTGGCATTTTCTTCTTGAGAATTCCGTGACGACCTGAAGCATCCACGTCATGGGCGTTTTCCTATCCCACCACATCCCCCAGCAAACACACACCCTGGGCCAATCCTGAAGGCGACTCTGTTTACTGGGCACGACCACATTCCAGAAAAGACATGCTGGCTGCTGCAGGTCTGCAGCTTCCCTGCTGAGGCAGAGCCTGCTTTCCTGAATTTGTTTGCCAAATTCCTGTGTCCCCAAATGGTCCTTCTCACAGAGAGGCCTGATCTACAAGCCTTACAACGTCTTCTTCTTCGCTTTAAAAGAACGGAAGAAATGTCTGTTTCTAATTACCACATTTACAGCTCCTTTTTCTCTCCCACAGAAAACAGACCCAGCTCCTTTTTGAAAACTTGCAAATATTTCACATTTGTTTGGAGAGCAGATTTCTTTCCAGGTTTTTGGAAAGCTGAAGTCACTGACACATGGCTGCTGGGTGATACTGTTGCTGAGTGCAAACATCACTTGTTCCTAACACAGCCAAACGTGCCTTTCAGGCCGGGCTGGGGGAAGGGAGGGGCGAGCCTGACCAGGAACAGTTCTGGGGGCTGCTGGGACCAGCACTTTTCTGTCTGTAGAGACTTCAAAGAGCAGAATTGAACAAGGCCTATGGTGGTCTGTCTTGAGCCCTGCCTCTACCCGACCCGACCCTGCCCTAGGCGCTGGCTGATTCTGGTTCAGACCACTAACCAGCGTGGGGCTGCAGAGACATTTTGTGCTTCTTTGGGAATAAAAATGGAACAGCATAGATTCTGGGATATCAGGGCTCTGGTCTGATTCTCTGTCCATTCTGGGTCTCGTCCCAGTTACCAGTGGGCTCCCATTAATCTGTTGGATCCTCTTCTATAAAGGGGCACAGAGCAAGATCTAGTCTGGGGTAACTGGCTGCTGAGGCGCTCTGGGATCCCGCTGGTTATTGCGATCACCTTGGTCCGCAGGTCAAGTCTTCATCTGTACATATGCATGTTGATCAAATGTCACAGGGATTTCAAGACTGTTTAATACAGACACTAGAATGTTAGCACTAACATTCTACATTACAGAGAGGACTGTAAGGGTTGGCCAAGGGAAGTGACTTTCTCAAGGTCACACGCTAGTTAATGTGAGAAGTAGGATGAGAACCTACCTCAGAAATCCTAACTCCCAAATCAGTGCTCTCTCTACCACCCTTTGCTGTCAAATTTTAATGAGAACCAGAACACGTCTGTAAGTTGATCAACACATTCCTTTTGCAGAAGAGAAGGCTACTTGGGGAAATAACATTGTCAGTAGAATGCTATTTGGAACGCATGGAGGGCTAGTCTAGGGTGTGCTGGAGAGAAACCGATGACGCTGAGTCAGGGGTACAAGAAGCCAAGCTGAGAAAGCCACCCAGAGAGACACTCACTCCCCACATTGGGTGCAGACCAAAGGAGCTGGGAAACTTTCTGTAGCTTTATGGACAGTCAATAAAGAACCAGGAAAGAAGCCAGTCTCCAAAAGGAACCTAAACCCCTGAGTTCGAAGTGGAATTATTCTGAGAAAGAAGAGAGAAGCCAAGCGAGAGAAAGTTGATCCCTTCTTAACTGCTCTTTGTTCTTGGACAGAAGCTGAAGCAAGTAGGAGGAATTTCCAGCCCAGAACCCCCAGTGAGAAAAGTCTGGTCAGTTGATTCATTTAACCAACAGTCAGTCCAAGAAAGGAGACCTGCAGGGACTTAGAGGGACACTGCCATTTTGTGGGGGGAAAACCCTGGCTGCTGGAATGAAGCTGCAATTGTGTTTGGTCCCAGGTCAGTCCAGTGCCACAGTCGGGAGAGAAAAGATTCCCTTGATGCCAGGCATGGGGGGCAGAGTTCCCAGGGGCTGCTGGCAGGAAATAATTCCGCCCCTCCCCGCCCCCGACTCTGGAAAAATACAAGTCAGGAAATTTGAACTTGGCTCTCGAATAAGCTCATTTTGTGTATCAGCGTAACCGGAGCACCCAGCAACCCCCAGGGCTTGGTGTCTGGTGACTTGCCCCTTCAGTGGCTCTGGAGACTGCCAAAAAGGGCTGGTCACTCAGAACCCAAGCCTGGTTATCCTCTGGTTCCAATCAAAGGAAAAAATGGAGGGTGACTGGAATGAGTCTCTTGGGCTGGAGGTCAATCCTAGGCCCTCTGCTGCACACGGGAGACAGTCATGTTCGATGGGATTCCCGAAAGGCATCTTGGTAACAAAGAAAAGGAGCTAAGGAGAAAGAGATTTCTAAGAAAATGGTGAGGTTTATGTCAAATCAAGAGTAGGCTGAGGTCACTAAAGTGGAGCCGCAAGGAGCTGCTCAGGGACCAAACAGCGAGTTCACGCAGGCCCACACTCTGGGCAGACATTTGCCCCCACAGGGGGCGTGGGTCAACTGTCTGGGGACTTCCTCCACTGAAGTTCCTTTCCTCCTCCTCCCAGGGCAGGCCTCAGCCAGGGGGTTGCATTCCAGAGGCTGCGAATGGAAAACCCAGTCTCTACTTGTGTCCTCAGTTTTGGCTGCTGTGCTGCGGAAGCTCTCCCCCCACCTCTGTTCATTCCCAGATCCTGAAGGACAGAGCTGCAGAGCAGGTGTTTATTAGGAAAGGGCGCAGTTACCCACCCAAGGACTCTGGCGAAGGACGGGAGCATTTCTAGGCCTCCACAAAGAGGCGACTAAGGAGTGAAAGGAAAGTTCTGCCTGTCCTCAGCGCAACCACCACCCCACATTGCCTGGGACGCAGCAGGAGGCACCAGGTCTTTCCAAACAAATCCTGGGTTGGAAAGCACTTGCTGGCAGCCTCAGAGCTATAAATTTCCACCCTAAGGAACTCCCAGGGCCCTTTGGTGACAGCACCTCGTTAGTTAGCAGGGATGTGTTGCACATCCACTCTGAGCCAAGCTCTGGGCTAGCACAGGGAGACCACGGGCAGGAAGACAGACACGGCCTCCCACTCATGGAATTTACATTCCAGTCTGGAAAACAGACAGCAAGCCAAAACTACAGGAGAAATGAGTGTGGCAGAGGAGATGTGAGGGAGCGCCCAATATAGGCTGGAGGGCCAGGGAAGGCCTCCCCAAGGGAGCGGCATAAATCTGAGATCTGGGGACGAAAGGGAGTTAAACAAAGTGGGGGGTGGTGTCAGAAACTGCCGCTGTCCCTCAACATCTAGCTCCCCTTCTTCCATAATCACAGAGTGTTCAGTTGAGTACATGGCTTCCCAGGAAACAACTACATCTCCTAGCTCTCTTATGGCCGGAGGGGGCTATCTGATCACATTCTGGCCAACGGGAAATGAGAGCAAGTGGTGTATAAACTTCTGGATTATGGGGAAGGGGCTTGCCCTCCCTTTGTCCCTTTGCTCCTTCTGCTAGCTGCAATGTGGCAGAAGCGGTGAGCCTTCTTGGAGCATGCAAAGGAAGGTGACACTCTCGGCAGTAAGACAGAAGGTTCCTGGGCCTCTGATGATTTCTCAGACCAGAGATGCCATGCCAGCTTGGAGTTTTATATGAGAGAGAAATAAATGTCTACCTTATTTAAGGCATTGTTGTTTTGGTCTCTTTCACAGCAACCAAAGCAATATCCTAACACACAGTCTGAGGGAACAGCATGGAGCTCCTACGTATCTTAACTTCATCTGCTCTTCCCAAGAACCGGATAAGTAGGGGATTGTTATCAGCATCTTGGTGTTACAGAAACTGAGACTGAGAGATAATTGTCTGGTCCGAGGTCACACAGTGGTGGAGCCAGGGATTCAAAACTCAGATCTTCATCCTTCCAAGTCCAGGAACCGTGCGCCATGCCAGGCTGCCCCCCTGCCTCTAAAATGGGTTTTGGTGCTTCCTCCATTCATGACATGAGTTTTCACTAAGCCATCCACACTCCGTCTTCATCCCCCTCCCCTATGCTCATCCAGCCATTGACTCGTGGTCTTGATAGCACACGCGGTGACCAGCCCCAGCAGTGGTTTTAAGTGCCTGCATGATGTGGTGATTTCAGGTCAGGGACACAAAACTATTGTCACTTTTCTCAGGGAAGCCCTTACATTTTATTTTAAGAGGGAGTATTTGGAATAATTCCCCCTCTGCAGCTCAACCTGCCTTCCCTTGTACAAAGAACCCAGGAGTTCTTGAAGACACCAGCACTCGGTGAGCCCAAGGGGCCCTCTGCTCCTTTGTTAGGGCAAGCTGCTTCTCTCCTTATCATGGCAGTCTAGACGTCTTAGCAGGAGCAGCCCAGCTCCCCCAGGCTTTCCTCAGGACACTGTGTAAGAATGATTTTGTTATTTTATCTTTTGTCAGCCCTCTGACTGATTGCATGGGAAACGGTGAGCTAAGCCGTGTTCACACAAATCCTCAGCCGCTGTTCTCCTGCTGAGGCACTCCTCAGGTTATGCATCACCTCTGGGGCACAGCATCTGAATAATTCAGATTTTAAAATATTGATCTGTAGTCCTCACAGCCAGGAGACATGCATTTGGCTTGATCGGGCCACCGCGTGCCTCAGATGCCTGTCACTTGCAATGATTTAATGGGGCCTTCAGTCTGCAAAGACTGAAGCAGCCAGGGAGACAAGGATGCAGGCTGGAGGGGACACCCCTGGGAAGCCTACAGCTTAATATTGGACCTGGAGGTAGGGTGGGCATACAAGTCATGCCCCAGGCCTTGTCTCAAATAAGCAAAAACCATGTGGCTCAAGGAGGCCTCATCTGGATGGCTTCCTCTTTCCTTTCATGAAGCTCCCTCGTGTCCCTTTGTTGCTACCCACAAAAGGACTCTTGAAAATCAGGTTCCTCTCTCAGTTCTGCTGTTTTTCTCTAATTGCTTTCTCATGAATTGCCATATTTGCTTTGGGACAGGAGGCTGCTCTTAATTGATAATAACTCTGCAACACCCAAAGGATTCTTTAAAATGTTTCGGAAATCTTCACAAAAGACTACTGAGACTCTAAGATGGCCCTTTCCTCCTCCCACTCCACACCCTCTCCCTGGGGGATTGGCACACCCCCACAGTGTCAGCCTCTGCCTCTGTGCCCTGGAGGCTCCTGGGTGTGTATCGGGGCCAGTTCCCTTCCTTGAGCTCCTAACCCATGTGTCCGTGTTCCTCATGGATCGGCCTGGATGTCGAGCCTCAAACTCCCTGTGCCCCCGATGGAACTCATGATCTTCCCCTCCAAGCCTGCTCCTCATCCCGTTCTGTCCCTTAGATGATGCTGCCTCCACCCAGCAAGTCACACAGGTCTGAAGCCTGAGAGTCGGTGTGGTCATCTGGTCACCGAGTTCATTAAAGCTCCCCTTTAATGTCGTTCATGTCCGTTCTTCTCTCCATCCACTTTCCAAGTAGGTTCCAAATAGTCTCCCAGCTGATCTCTCTCACAGCCTTCTTGTTCCTCCAGTCCATTTCTACACAGCTCTGAGAGTAATCTCCTGCAATGCAAAGCTGCTCATCCTGGGACTGTAGAATTCTTTCCATGGCTCCCTCATGCCCTCAAGGCAAAAATGCAAATTCCTAGCAGGGCCAGAAGAGTCCCTTCTTGGTCTGGCCCTGCCTGCATCTCTGTCTCTCCCTCCCACTCCCCAGACACTTTACTCCCAAACTGCTGTGTTCTCACACCTCTGGGCTTCTGCTCATCTGTCTCTGCCTGAAATGGCCTTCCTCCATCTCCCTACTGGGAAAGTTTCCTCAGGACTCAGTTCAGGCGTCTCGTCTTTCAGGAGGACTTCCTGCCCCCTAACCCCTCATAGCAGCCTCTGCACACTGTCACAGTACTCATCACCAGCTACATGGGAGTTCTCTGAAGGCAGGAACTGTGTCTTGTTTGCCTTGTCCTAGAGTCTGGCAGGGTATCTAACACAGAGAGGGTGCCATTGAATGTTTGTTGCAAGGGTGAGGCTATGGGGAACCCTAGGATGACACAGTCACTTTCTCCCAAGATTTCTGTTACTTCTACTTTGCCAGTTTTTTGTATTGGTAAAACTGAGGCAACACTAGCTTAGGCCAATGAAAGCAGTTCTCTTATTTTTTTCTCTGGGAATATTAATATATTAATTCACTTAGCCATCCCTTAATCAATCACTTCATTTAGCTTCTATGAACTACCTCCCTATGCCAGCCCCTGTGCTAAGCATTAGGGATATGCAGCTAAGCGAGACACAGTGTCTCTCCTGAAAGAGCCAACAGTCCAGTGGGGAAGACAGACCCGCAGACATATCATGACAAAATGACGTGATCGGCGTTACAGTGGGTAACAGAAGTAGGAGCAATGACTCCTGGTTAGGGTCCGCTCCTGTGAGGTTCTCCTGCCCACATTCCCTCCCTGCTCCTGGGTTATAATTGTGTAGTTCTGCTCCCCTCTCCCACTGGACTCAGATTTCCTTGAGGGCAGAGACTGTTATTCATTTTTGTATTCTTTCCTTCAGCAAATATTTATTAAGTGCCTACGGTATGCAAGGCCCTTTTTGGTGCTGTAGAGACAACACGTAATAACACGGACTAAACTCTCTGCCCTCATGGAGTTTACAATGTGCTTAACATAGCGCCTGGTAGGTACCTAGTAGTCTCTGGAAGAACATTTGTTAAATGAATGGAGGGTAGACTGTGGGATGTGAGAATTGTCGTCAGACTTCTGGAGGGCAACCGTGGGAAGAGAAACACACTTGTTCAAGGATATTTCAAAGGACAGGGCTAGGACCAATGTGGGTACATTGCGTGGGAGCTGGTTTGGGAAAATTAGGAAGAATCTTCTGTTGGTAAAAGCTGTTGCATGATATGATATAGTTATAGTAAATAACTGATAACCCAGAAGCTTGTAGAAGGGATTACTATAGTGAGTTCAAGGAGGTTAAACCTGATGACCTTCAGGTCCTTTCCAAATCTGGAATTTCATCATTTGAAAACACTGAAATTTGTCCAAAATGTTCAACATATCTGGCAAATTGACCCTTGATTTGTGGCTATTTTCTCCAGAAAAGGAAACAGGCAAACACTGTCACCCATGACAGTTTCCCAGCAACTTTGCCCTGAACGCTTGGGTATATGGCACTTCTCTGTCTCACTTGGCACCTGAATCACAGCTCCTGGCCAACTCTGACCCTCAAGAGGAAATAAGGAGCAAGAGGCTGAGCTGGTGTTCACAAAAGGAGAGAAATTCACAATCCTCCTGGACTGACTTATAAGTTCATTTGATGAAATACGTTTAGCTGTTATAAAGAATAAAGTAAATTATGTTAAGTTAAAGATATGTTAAGTTAAAAGAGAGCAAATCAGGCAATTCTACATATGTTATAGTCACTTCCACATATTTTTTAGAAAGAATACATGTAAGCATATATGCATCGTTTTTCTGTTTGGCCTCATACGAAACTGTTAATAGTCGTTATTTACTTTGGGGGCATAGTTAGCTAGGGTGGATATTGAGAAGGAGAAAAGGTGACTCAATTTTCATTTTGTGTGTTTCCATATTGCTTCTATTTTTAACACTCCATCTCTAATGCCAACAGATTTTACCTGGATCATAGGATTAGGCTAATTTTTTACTTCTTCTTTATAGTTTTTTACTTAAGAAATTAAAATCTAATAATATGTTTAATTCCCTTAAGGCTACAGAAAAGGAAGCAGGGACCAACCTGGCCACCACTGAGACACATTTTGCTAGCTCCAATTCTAAACACAAGAAATGAGCATCAGGGAAAGCCTCTTGCTTGAGACAACTCTGTAAAAAGATGTCTGAGCCAAGGACAGAGGCCAGGGTCTCCTGGGGTGAAGTGTGACTCCTCAACTATACCAATAAGGGAGAAGGAAAAGGGTGGTGGGGAAGCAAGTTAACACTTGCAGAAGGCCTACTGTGCACAGGCATTTTATACGTTCACCAGCCAACTTCTGTCCTTAGAAAGCCTTTAAACAGCAAGATCCATGTTACCCTGAGCTTTCCAGAATTAAAAGTCTTAAAGCAGGCACAGAAGTTTACTTCCTGGACCCAGAAGGAAACGTGATAAAAATGGTACACACATGAACTCCCTTACCATGTATCCTGGGATTCTCATTTTTCCTAGGGATCCTATTTCTTTCAGAGACTGGTTTGTGGGACACAATGCTGGTGTCTAGAAAAGACCTTTTATATAGTGAAAACTGAGGAAGGTGTGGTCTGGGCAAGGAAGGGTTAACCTTGGTGTCAGGGCCTGGAGCCAGCCAGGAGGTTCAGCACAGTATTTGTGGCCACCCTGTCATGCTGGTTCCACCCTATGAGCCTGAGAGGCAGGGCTCAGCCCTCCTCTGCACCCCTGCATCTTAATCTCTGTGTTCCTCACTTGGGACTGGTAACCTGACCTTCCTTCTCATTTGCTTGTGGTATAGAGTTAGGGACTTTACAGACAGCAGTCAAGGTTTGGAATAGCCACCATGGGGAATGGGACCCAAGACCAACTGATAAGCCTCATTCTTCCTCGTGCGCTCTCAGGACCTCCAGTTTTTCTGGGACTGATGGGTCATGCAGGATGGATTTCACAAGAGGAGCTCATACCTCACCCACTCCCCATTAGCAGACAAGGCTTTCCAGGACAGTGGGCCAAAGGGAGCCCAGTTCCCAGCAGATGTCACCCTACCGTTCTGGGCCCTCCCCGAGGTGGGCAAGATCTAAGACATGGCTTGGGTTTGGTTGTTTCCTCTATCTCTCATGCCAGTCCTGATCAAAGAGGGGCATTGGTGGTTATGCTTACTGCTTTTCAGTTTAGGTTATGACTTTGATTGGAATCAAAGGTGGGAAAGTTCGTGGGATAGGAAATGAAAAGGCATCCTGTGAGCAAAGTCATTGTGCCTGAGAGAGGCACAAACCTTTATCCTGGTGCCAACCTTTTCATCCCACTGAAGATCGGAGGTGGATGTCACTTCATTCACAGGTAAGAGCAGGGAGGGGGGTGTAGTAGGGCCCTGCCATTTTCCGGTGACTCAGCCTGCGACCTTTTAGGAGAGATCTCAGAGAAAGCGAAGGTAGAGAAGATGGGCTTGCTTTCCCAGGGCTCAAGTGGTCGTTGTCACTGCTGCTTATTTTAGAAGTCAGCTGTAGGGAGATGAATTAATCCAACTCCTTGGTTCGTGGATATTAGCATCATTGGTCCCTGTGAGACCATGCTCTTGGATTTATTTACTTCCTTATTCCTTTTACTCCCCATCCTGCAATTCCATTCCTCTCTCTCACTCACAATGATTTTTATGTGTTTTCTGTGTATCCTTTTGTTTGCATGTTTTTATACAAGCTGTATTTGTTTGCAGTATTTTTAATTTATGTAACTGTTCTATCTCATTATGTTTCTTACCTTTTTTCACTGTTTTTTCCCCTTGTTGTTTTCACTGTTCCTTAAGATCCATCCATATAGCTATGTGTGTGTATCTGCTCATTTGCTTTAATCCTGCTGCGTAGTACTCCCTGGTGTGCATTCACTATATTTTAGTCCTCAATCTCAGTGATGGAAACTCAGTTAGCCCCCCAACTCCCACCACAAATAACTGTGCAGGAAACATTTGCGTGCATGTATGCTTATGGAGTTATGTAAGGATATCTTCAGATGTACACCAAGTAGAGGAATTGCTAGTATGCTACAGTGAGTTTGACTCAGAATGCCAGAATGCTCCCCAGAATGTTTGCTGATGCACTTCTCTGATGTCCATCTTCTCACCGGCAGTGTGGAAAAGTGGTCATGTCCCACCTCCCTGCCAATGCTTGGCATTACCCTTCTTTCTATATTTTGCTAATATAAAAGGCACACAGTGATAACTGTTTGTTTTAATTTGCATTTTTCATTACTCAATGCTTTTGAGTCTCCCTTTGTATCTGCCGTGGTGGAGGCATGGTATACGGCTCAGATCCCTGTTCCAAGACCGAGGCCCCATTATCTGAGCTGTCATGAGTGCCGGCTGCTCATGGCTCACAGGTGAGATCCTCTCCAGCAATTGCCCTCAGCCAAGGAAGCCGCTTCACTCAAGGTTATGCACACTCCTTGGGTGCGGCATCCATCCAATGACTAGTCAACGCAGGGGACTAAATTCAGGACATCTCAGAAGAGACGCCCCAGCTTCCACATTGCCCCGTGGGATGAGCCTGTGTTGTAACTGCATCACAGTTCACATTTTTACTCTACTCAGTCTTGCTTCCCTCACTCCCTCACAGTGTTGTTGCCAAGACCACTCCCAAATAAATCTGCTCACAACTCCCCATCTCAGAATCTACTTCCCAGGAAAACCGACCTAAACCAACTTGTTAGCTTTTTGGAGTTTTATCTTCTTGATAGTGTCCATTTATATCCTTTCCCCATTTTTTTCTATTGCAGTTATAAATGTTCAAGATCCTTGCATATTCATCGCATCAATCCCCTGTTGCTTTTAGATGTTACGATTACCGTCTCTTATTTTATCATCAGTCTATTAACTTTGTCCATGGCGTTTTGTTGATTAGAAATCCTTAATTTTGATGTAACCAAAATCACAAAAGTTTGAAGTTTTGTTTTAAAAGAACTCTGAATCATAAAGATATCTTCCTGTACTTAATTCAACTAATTTCATTTTATTTCTACCACTTTTCTTTAACCGTTTACAGTTAGATCTTTAAACCACCCCGAGCCCTCTTTTGTATATGGTATTAACTAGGGATCCATTTTATTTTTCTCCATGTAGTAAACCGATTTCTCAAATGCCATTTACTAAACAATCTATCCTCCCCCCACCAATGTGTGGCACCACCTCCCCCATATTAAGATCTGACATATACATGAGTCTGTGTCTTAGCTTTCTGTTCTGTTCTGTTGGTCTATTTGTATTTTTTTTTAATTACTGTTTTTATCACCACAGCTTTATAATATGTCTTGATATCAGAGAGGGTAAGAGCCCCTTTTCTCTCTCCTTTTTGAAAGATGGCTTAGCTGTGCCTCCCTGTGTCTAATCTGAGTGTCTTTCCCTGTCCTGTACCCCCCTAGTTTTTAGCGTAAGTTCAGTTCGTGTTTTGGACTTTGTATGTTTGCCTTGAGTCGAAAGGCTTTGGTTCAGCTGGCAGCAGTGGATCTGCCAGCCAGCATGCCTGAATGATGACTTGTGTCATCAGCAGTGAGCACACAGAAGCACAGGGGAGAAACCTGAGGAAGAAGTCAAGCCAAGAGATGATATCTGGCCTGCATTGGACACTAGAAAGCCCTGACAGTTCTCTGCAATGCAGAATCCAATCTGATCCAAGAGAAACAGTCAAAGGCGCACAGATCTTAATGAGCCTGGGAACCTCATCAGAGACAGTAATGAATGACATTAGCAAGACAGGCCTGCCGAGGAGAAACCCCTGCCTGGATCCTTGGTTGCTTGGCCTGGGCTCCTCAGGACTGCAAGGGCCTGTCAAAAGCTCATTGCCATCTTGTCTCTCTGCTGCTTCTGCCACTCTTCAAACTCGCTGTTCCCAAAACCTCAGCTTTAAGGCAGGTAGCATTTTGGATTAGTGATAATTAGGGGACTGTGAGGAGGCCATGGTTAGTCATGCATGGTGTGAAGACGACAGGTACTCCAGCTGTGGAGGTGTTTACAGGTCAGGCACGTCAAGGCTATGGTTAAAGACAGGAGCTGATGAGGGAGAATTAGGTGACTCATCGCCGAAACCTTGAAAACTGAGTTCAAGGAGAGGGCCAAGGCTTTCTGAACGTGGACTCCGCTCTTTGATGGTGCTGAGCCTCCAGCTGGGCGCAGGCTATGCTGTTAGCTTCTGTTTTCTCCTTACCAAGGACTGCAAGGCCAAGAGAATCAACAGTTTGGTTCAGTCTGAACGGCTGTCCTGGTGTTGACCAGGTCTGCTAAACCTCTTCTGGGTGTTTGTGTCTCACCTGTCTCCCTCATGCTCTTCTCGTTCTCGGCTGCTGTATGATGCTCATGTCCCTTCTTGCTCTCAGAGCTCTTCCTCCTAGGTTCATAGACTTTGAGAACAGAGATTTTCAACTGATTTGCATGGATAGAGTTTCTTCCCACAGGTGACTCCACAAAATGCTCTGTTGGCTTCACGTGCTTGCCTCAAGGGTGGTCAACCAGTCTGATTGCTTGACCTTGTGACCTTCTCTGCCTAACCTGAGCGTGTGTCCCTATCCTGCACCCACACTGGCTCCCACACTGTGGTGGAGGAGGCCCATATCATCTACTCCCTTACAGAGGGCAGTACCTTTATTGGGGCCCAAGACTGCCTGAGCAGTGCCCTCATTTGTAGCTCTGCTGAAACTCTGAAGGCCGGAGTTCAACGGCTTTATTGTTTTGCCTCTCTGCACCTGGGCGGCAGGGCCACATAGAGCACTCCAGGGAAGAAGGTCTTAATCTCTACTCTTCATTCTCTCCTCTTTTTTTTTTTTTTTTTTTTGAGGAAGATTAGCCCTAACTACTGCCAACCCTCCTCTTTTTGCTGAGGAAGACTGGCCCTAAGCTAAGATCCATGCCCATCTTCCTCTACTCTATACATGGGACGCCTACCACAGCATGGCTTTTGCCAAGCGGTGCCATGTCTGCACTCGGGATCCGAACCAGCAAACTCCGGGCTGCCGAGAAGCAGAACATGTAGACTTAACCGCTGCACCACTGGGCCGGCCCCTCTCCTCTTTCTTTTGCTCTGAGTATATGTCGGGAGCTCAAGGAAGTCCACTAATTGTTCCTCTGTTTCTTTTAGATCTTCTTTAAATGTAGGGGCCAGTAATCAGAGCCTCCACAGGCTGCTTGAGAGACCGGCCACTGTGTCTGGAACAAAGACAACTTGGCAGAAGGCCTTCTGGTGGACTTTTGGGGTCCTTACTCTGAGGGATATGGAAGGCTTTATCCAATGTTGGCCTGCCTGCCGTGGTAGGAGATAGGAAAGGCACTGGAGATGGCTTCTTTTTTCAGAGTCGGTGAGGAAAGGAAGCAGGCTGTGCTGTGTTTTAAGATTCTCAGTGTGGCTGTTTAGGAAGAGTCCATTCAGAAGCCTTGAGACCCGGCATATAGGTAGGTAAAATATCTACAAAAGGAAATATCTCAGTGGTGGGGATCAAGTTGTTGACTAACCCTGTGGAAAATCAGATCATCCATTCTCCATCTCTACCTTCTTTCCCCTATCAATCCAAGCTTTTGGGAGAAAAGGAGGATGACAGTCCAGCCATTGGTCAGGACACTAGACACGATGCTGAGCCGACTAAGAGAGCTGCTCACACAGTATTCTCTGGTGCCAGTCAGGTGCTGACCAAATCTAGCAGGATGACACTGACCTCGTTTAGGGCTGTCAAGGATGCTGGAATGTTCCTCTACCTCTTAAAGCCTCTGCTTGGCCACATACCTAACTAGGACTAGAGAATTCACAGTCCAACTCTAGAGGACTGAGAGTTCACCAAACACTTAGGCAGAGATGCTTCTTACAAAAAGAGCAATTGCATCCCACAAAATGACTTTCCCACATTTGGCTTCTCCCAAGAATATTAAATATAACTTTTCATGTGTTGCAGGCTTCAGAGTAGATCATGTGGCCAACAGATTTCTCTGTGTGGGCTCTAAACTTGGCCTATCAGTCCCCGAGGGGCCCTCTGAAAGTTAGGCTGTTCCAAACCACTCTGAAAAAAGTTGCATGTGGGTGAGAAAAGATGGGCAAGAGCAGAGCTGTGTCCAAGTAGCTGAATATCAGGGTTCTCTCTCTGATCCGCTCTTCCTGCTCCCTGAGCCACCACTTTCTCCCTGGAGCTTCCGGGGAGCTCAGTTTAGCTAAGTCAATGTGGCCGGAACAAACACAGCCAGGAAGAGGTTTTTTTCCAGGATGATACTTGGGAGTCGCTCCGCTATACCTTCTTGTGAGCCATGGCGGCCCGTGGGCAAGGAGAAGCTAATGAGGAAAGGTACTTATGCTCCTTTATGATTCACGGGCTCTGACTCTTGCTTACGAAAGCAGGAAGAAGAGACCTCAGAATAAGGAATCAAAGATAATGCACAGAAGGATTGCAGATAATAAATACCCACAAACAGATGCATAACCGGACTACAAAAGAAAGAAATGCAAAGCCAGGACCAGGTCTCAGGCCCCACTACCCATTTGTTAAACTGGTGTCCACCTTGACTCTGAATTTTCAATCCAGGCCAGCCCACCACATACCCGTGGCTATAAAAAATGAACCTCATTCACTTTGTCCCATTTGGAGCCTTTTTCTCAGCTTCCGCCCAATTCTGCTTCTTGGCTTCATCTCACAGATCTGCTCCCTTGATTTATACCCTCTATTCCTGACTGTTTCAGCTTCCACAATTTGACGTAACAAAAATGAATATGAATGACAAAACTCAATGATAGTACAGTTCTGTGCTGGGGGAAACAGCACATTTAAATGGAGTTGGAGGCCCTACAAATCGGGTGCTTCTTTCTGGAGCGTAATCTAGCAATAGCAAGAGCTGAGTCCTAGCATGATCCATTCACTCCATCTGGGGAGGCACATCCTGGACAAATAAGCCCGAAGGGATAAAAAAAACTACTGGTACAAAAATAACCATATTGATGTTATTAATACTAATGAACTAGAAATTATACAAATATTCAACCTGAGGTAAATTGGAAAGCAAATTATTATAATGCACCCACATAATGGACACAGTATTACAATTAAAACTGACGAAGACTCTGTTGACACAAAAAATCTGAATATGAAATAGCATTAGAGAAAAAACACACTGAGAAGGGAGTACCCACACAGATTACACAACGTGAAAACTTGACAAGCACCAGAAGCGAATTAGCAGAAACACAAACATTTCATATGCAATGGGTTTTCCTCTGGAAAAATTGTGTAATTTCATAAGAAAAGTGTTTCCTAAATAAAATAGACAGGTGGGAGGACAAGGTGTTCTCCTTCTGGTGGGTGTTCCTATGCTGGCTTGGGTAAGGGGCTTGGCTGCTTCTTTAAGTTTTCTCTCTGTCCTGTGGATGTTCTCAGCTCAAGGAGAGGTCTCACACCTCGGCAGCACTGCCCTCTACCCTCTTCTTCTGCCACCCAACAATTTGGTCTGCAGAAAATCCTTGGCTTCCTTTCACTTCTCCTAACTTATTTTTCAAAAATCAACCAAAGCCAATAGCCTATTGGAAAGCACCTGGAGAATGTTTGTCACCAGCGATGGACAGTTGAGATGGCACCAAACTAGGAGTCAGAGGACCATGGTTCTAGCCCTGGCTTGGCCACCATCTTGCTGGGTAGCCTTGGGCAAGTCATTTCCAGACTTGGGCACATCTGAGCCTCAGTTTCCTCATCTGTAAAAGGGCAATGTTGGACCAGGAGATTTCTAAAGTTCTTGAAGTTCTGACATTTCCGTGGCTTCATATTTACTGACCCAGGACTAGGGAAAGAGCCCTGAGATGGAATTCTCCTCACTTTGAGGCTGAGAATCAGCTCTGCCATGCAAAGGCAGCTACCTAAAACCCTGAAGGCCAAGTGGCAACATGACTAGATCCCTCTTACTGCAGGTACAAGGGCTCCTCAGGGATTAGAATCAAAAAACACTCTGCATGATTTGGGCCTTCATCATCAGACAATAATAGTTCAATGTTTCTTGAAAGGGTTAAGAGCTAGAAAGTTCTAGCAAGAAGCAGATCTCCTTTAGAAGAAGACTGCGAGAGTCCTGCTTGACCTGGAGTTCCCGGAACGAGACACTCTGAACAGCTCTGAAACAGCTTATAGGGTGACGATGATCAGAGTCTGGTGTCAAAACAATTCCTCCCCTTGAAACTGCCTGGAGAACCAAGCAAGTCAAACAGGAGTGGAGTCATAGAAGCTTCAGCCAACTGGAGAAAAAGCATTTAAAGCAAGTCAGAATTCTTCCAGGTACGTTGTGATCAAGAAGAAAAAGATTGGAGAAAAATAGAAACTGTAAGAAAAAATGGCTGGCTGTGCCGTGCAGAGAGGGCCCTCACGGCCACGTCAGTCTCGAAATCTAATGAGTGCATCTCTCTTTATGCAGGGAAAAGTATCAGGGGAGCACAAGAGGGTAGGAAGAGGGGAAAGCTTTTGTCTGCTTTTGGCAGAGAGAATGAATGCCCTCTTGGCTGCTTCAGTGACTAGGCTGCAATAAGAAAGTAGATAAAGGAGCCAGCTCCATGGTATAGTGGTTAAGTTTTGTGTACTCCGCTTCAGCGGTCTGGGTTCTTGGGTTCGGATCCCAGGCACAGGGCTACACCATTCATCAGCCATGTTGTGGCAGCAACCCACATATAAAACAGAGGAAGACTGGCACAGATGTTAGCTCAGGGCTAATCTTCCTCAGCCAAAAAAAAGAAAAAATGTAGGTAAAGCTCTATTCACTAAGAATAGAGGTACTGGGGCACGAGAGTATCCTGTCTGCAGTGAAGATCTTATAGGAACAATGAACATGGAATATTTTATGCGGAGCTGTATGAATTAGTTTTCACTGAGTAACAAATCATCCCCAAATTTAGTGGCTTAAAACAAAATCCATTTATTTAGACCACAGTTCTGCAGGCTGGCTGGGCAGTTCTTCTGGTCTGGGCCAACTTGGCTGAGCTCTGCTGAGCTCTCATGCATCTGCAGTCAGCTGGCGAGTCATCTGGCAATTACATGATGGAGGATGGGCTCACTCACATGTCTGGCAGCTAGCAGGCTGTGAGGAAGAGTTATGAGGCGACTGGGCCACATGCCTCTCATCAACCAGCAGGCTAGCACGGGCTTGTTTATGTGGCAGCAGATTTCCAAGAGCAACGAGAGAGGAAGCTGCAAAGCCCCTTAAGGCCTAGGCTTGAAACCTATATGTCATCACTTCCAAAGCATTCTATTGATCAAAGCAAGACACAAGGCCAGCTAGAGTGACCAACGGTCTCAGATTGCCTGAGACTGAGGTGTTTCCCAGGACAAGGGACTATCAGTACAAAAACCTGGAAAATTCTGGACAAACTGGGACAGTTGGTCACTCTAATGGTCAACCCAGATTCAAAGAATGGGGAACTTGACTGGACATTTCTCCAAAGAAGATATGCAATGGCCAATAAACACATGAAAAGATGAGCGACATCACTAATCATTAGGGAAATGCAAGCCAAAACCACAAAGAGATACCCCTTCACACTAATTAGGATGGCTATTATCCAAAAAACAGAGAATAGCAAGTGTTGGGGAAGATGTGGAGAAATTGGAACCTTTGTGCTCTCTTGGTGGGATTGTAACATGGTGCAACTGCTATGGAAAACAGTGTGGTGATTCCTCAAAAAATTAAACATAAGATTACCGTAGGATCCAGCAGCTCCAATTCTAGGTATATACCCCAAAGAATTGAAAGCAGGGACTCCAACAGATATTTGTACACTCATGTTCGTGACAGCATTGTTCACAACAGCCAAAAGGTAAAAAAAAAAAACCTGTATCTCCTGTATAACCCAAGTATGAATGTATAAACAAAATGTAGTATATATATACAACGGAATATGATCTAGCCTTAAAAACGAAGGAAATTCTGACCCATGCTACAACTTGGATGAATCTTAAAGACATTATGCTAAGTGAAATAAGCCAGGAACAAAATGACAAATATCGTATGATTCCACTTATACGAGGTACCTGGAGTAGTCAAGTTCATGGAGACAGAAGGAAGAATGGTGGCTGCCAGGGGCTGCGGGGAGGAGGGAATTGGGAGTTAGTGTTTAGTGGGTATAGTGTGTCAGTTGGGGAAGACAAAACAGTTCTGGAGATGGATGATTGTGATGGTTGCGCAACAATGTGACTGTACTTAATGCCACAGAAATGTACGTTTTAAAATGGTTAAAAGGATAAATTTATGTTGTGTATATCTTGTCACAACAACAAAAAAAAAGGACTGGGGAAATAGGCTCCTCTGTTAATGAGAGGAGCTGCACACTCATGTGGCCATTTTTGTCATCCAACACAGAGGTGAACGGGACCTTAATTAAATAAAGCTGAGCTATTGCAGTCGATCGTGGTTTTTGAGAAAGTGTGCTGGAAGACAGCGAGCAGAATCCAGATATTGACTATGTTGATACTCTTTCCTTTGGGAGCCAGTTGTAACTTAGGGTTATTCATCTGGATAGGAAAAAAGAGGAAAGAAGATACATGTCGATGAGTGAATGAGGTTGTTGAAATGTGTGGTAAGACTTTGGCACTAGCCAGAAAAGCAAAATAAAATCAGAATAATTCAGAGCCCTAAAGACATCACTGACGTGTGTGAAGGGGCCAAGCCGCCTTTTCCTGCTTCCTCTGTGGCCCTGGCAAACTGCTGTGCACAGAGCAGGCAGTCGGTAAGGAAACATCCAAGAAGCTGGGCTCACAGCAGCCTGACTCATGCTCTGCCTCTCCCTCCTAGTCTCTCTGTTTGGTGTTCATGGGAAACTCTGAGAGTGCCTGATTCTCTGATCCAGCAGCAGGAGGGACAGCCAGCAGGGAGGAGTGAGAGAAGGGTCAGGGCATGTGGGTGGCCAGGCAGGGTGGAGGCAGAGAAGCCTGAAGGAAGCCATGAAGCAGATGGCCGTGAGGAACAACCAGACTCCCAGAATGCTGTGGCTAGAAGGCACTTGGAGAAATTCTCATGCACTCTTCCCATCAGAGACTGAGGAGAATGAGTCCAGAAAGCTTCGGGGACTTGTTCAGGGCTGCCTGCCCAGGTAAGCAGGAAGTGGCACAGCTGGTCTTTAGGAGCCAGTTTTCTCATTTCTAAGCCTAAGATCCATCCTCTGCATCTAACGGCTTCCAATTTCCCACTGAACCTTCCTTACACTAGTCACTGGAAGAGGGAGTAGTACAGCCCCGCCACAACGTGCCTCCCTTCTCCCAGAGTGGATCTACTACCACAGAGGAATCCTGCCCTCTGGTACACAGGCACGAGTCTTCTAGCTCCCTCAGCCCTGGAAAGTCTAGGACAGAGGGTGTACCTGTCCTTGTATCTTAATTAAGCTGTTCTACTGTATTTCCCAATTTCCTACTCAGGTCCACGGGGAGAAGTTTTTAGGTGTTACTAGGAGTAAGTGCAGACCAATTCTTTCTTTTCACCTCGGTGACTACCATTTAGCCTGCTCTGGGTTTGTTGTCGACACGGGTGGGCATAGCTCGTCTTAGGAAGCTAGAGTGCTAGGAGCCCGAATAGGACTCAACACCATGGCCCTCTTTTTCTGTGTGTGGAGTGAAAAGCTTCTTGGAAGAACCCCAATGGAGAAGCATCTACTGAATTGACTTCTTGATCCAATTGCCTTCTCTAGCTGGGGAGGCTTCAGTAACTGGGAAGAGCTAGGAACAAGCCCTCAGCAGTCTTCACTGTCCAGGACTCATTGTGGTGCTTTGGAAATCCCAAGATGCAAATCTACACACACTGATTAAAGGCCTGCTATGGACAAGTTACTTGGAGACCTTTCAAGAGGAGGCAGGTACAATGCCTGCCCTCAGGGAGTTCAGTCTGGTCAGAGGGAAATAAGGCAAGGACTGAACTCAAAGACAAGTGGACAAGATGAGGGCTCAGGTGGCCTAAGTGCTTGGTGTCTGACATCTGAGTAGTGGAAATTAGAACCAGAGAGTAAAACAGAATCTGGAAATACCAGCTTCATCACCACCACCCTTCCCCACAGGGTTACCTGTCAGGGCAGTTCCAGAGAAAGGATCAAGGCTACCTTAAGAGGTCAGGTCAGGCCAGGTGGGAAGGGACAAGCCAAGAAGCTGGGAGATGAAGCAGTGGGCTGAGGGTTAGAGGCAGGACGAGGGCGGAAGCAGAGCAGGAAGCCAGGAATTAAGTGGGGTGGGACACTGTTAGTTAGGATACAGGTTTAGCTATATGGAACAGAGACCCAGAGTAACTGTGGTTTAAACAAAATAAAAGTGTATTTCTCAAGTAAAATCTGAGCTGGTAAAATGGTTCTGCTCAGTGAAGTCATTGGAGGCTCAGGCTTCTTTTTTCTTCTTGTTCCGTCATCTCTAGGTTGCTGTCCTCCTTTTCATGGTCAACAAGGCTCACCACCACCTCCACATTCCAACCAATGGAAAAAGGGAAAGGAGCCACAGAGGGAAGCTTCCTCCCTTTCAAAGGAAAGAGATTGCGCTCACCATTTCCACTCACATCCCATTGCCCAGAACTTGGTCACATGGCAATACCTAGCTACAAAGGAGGATGGGAAGCGTAGTCTTTATCGAAGGCAGCCATATGCTCTGCTAAAATTTCTACAGCCACAAAAGGAGGAAACAGTAGTACTGGGAGACACCAGACAGTCTCTGCCCCAGGCATAGACTAGAAGGCAGCATGGCAAAATAGAGTCCATGTGAGACAAGTCCAGATATGGAGCACAGGGGATTGGTACTGGGAATTGTAAAGACAAGCTCCCCTTGGACACTGAGAAGAGAGAAGCACAGAGAAGAGTAAGATTGCAATCACTGGGAGAACTGAGAAAGGCTTCATGTAGGCATGCATTTGAACGGAATCCCAAAGGATGGGTGGGATTTTGACACTAGGTGGGGAGGAAAGGCACACCAAGAGGATATGTCAGTTGTGTGAGCAGAGAGGCAGGAATCGAATCCAAGATAACTGGGGCCACTGAAGATGTTTGAACAGGGGGAGAGGTAGGGATGTACTTCCCCTGGCCTTTCATTGGCCAATGCAACATTGCTTTGATGCCAAGACAAGCAAAGGAAAAGAACAACAGATAAGATGAAGCTCTTGAGCATTGTGCTCTAGACTGAGTTTATCCCTCCCAAGAAGACTTGGATCTCACTGATTTTCTATAAGCAGGTGCTCTGTCCCACTCTGCTGTAAAGAGACTGTAAGCTTTGCCTTCTCATTTAGTCGGGGGTGAGACTGCTCTGTCCTCTAATGCCCCACTGAGGCATCCTCCCTGTCTCCCTGAGCCCTGGGTGCAGATGCTTGACACTGAGCCTTAACCTGATGCTCTGGTTCCCAGTCGGCATCTCGATGGGGTTGGGGAATGAGGATGGGAGCCAGATTGGCATCATTCTGCATACGTAATAGAGCCGGAAGAGTTGTGAAACCCAGGAGCTTACTGCTAGGCTGTTCTGCAGTAAATACTTGTTATAAAAATAAACCTATCTTGCTAACAACAATGAGCAATACCCTAGGGTTGCCAGCACTGGAAGTACTCGTACATCCCTGGGCACCCTGCTACAGGATACAGGCCAACCCACAGCAGCATGCACAAGTGCACACACTCACTCACAGCCTTCTACATCTCACCGCAGACTCAGACCTTCTTCAAGTTTTCCACTGATGAAAGGTTAGGACTGTAGCCGGGTATAGAGAAACGCCAAGTGCTACGTTTGAGTCAAAAAAAAAACAAACCGAGACAATAATCTCCAACATGGGGGGTGGGGAGCTTGACTGCAGCTGGTGCAACACAAAAACTGAAGAGTTTTCATGGACTCTACATGTAATATGAGCCAATGGTACAGAGTTAGCATAAAAATGCTAATGTGGTCTTTAACCGCGTTCGAGCTGGTGGAGTGTCCAGAAGAGAGGAGGTTGTTAATTCTGTTTTAGATCAGAGTAACATACGAGGTCCGTGGATAGAAAAGACTCCAGAGTGGTATGAGAACTCAAAACAATGGACATAAGTTAAGAGGACTGAAATCTTGCAGCCTGGAGCAGACCCAGATAGACATAACCACCATCGTCACATACCTGAGAGGTTGTGAACAAGGGAGCAACTTGTTCTGTGTGGGCTCCAAGGGGTAGTTATAGCCTGGCCAATTTTGTTTCAAAATAGAATTGTCTGAAAATGGAATTCTCTCTCTCATGAGATAGTGAATTCTCCATTGCTGGAGTTTGAAAAAGGCTGGGTAAGTCTATATGTGGGATGCTGTGGCAGAAATTCACAGATTGGGTAAAGATAGGACTAAGCGACCTCTTGAGTTTCTTCTAGCTTTGAGATCTTGTGATTCTGTGTGTTTTGGTTTTTAATTAAACTTTTCATTTTGAGACAATTGTATATGCAAATGCAGTTATAATACAGAAAGATCCTATGTACCCTTTACCCAGTTTCCCTCAACTGTAAGACTTGCAAGACTGTAACACAATCTCACAACCAGGATATTGACCACACCAACAAGGTCTGTCCTTCCTGTGCCTTAATAGTCCCTGCCCTTGAGGAGCTATCAGTCTAAAGGAGAACAAGACTCATATTGAACCCAAAATAGTGCACGTCTGGGTATAAGATAATCAATTGAGTGGGACCAACCGAATGCTATGGATGATCAGAACAGAGATCACCTCTGCCTAGGGATTTCAGGAGCTCCTTCTTGGGGAAGGTGCCATTGAATTGGGCCTTGAAAAATGAATGGAACTTGACAGACAGGTGGGCATTCTTAGTTAAGGACTTGTGGCCATCCAGGCTCACTAAGAGCTAGAAGATAAGCCTCCTTTTGAATGACTTTCTCTTGTTACAGATCTAATACACAACCTGAAAGGGCCGGAGAAGTGAACACAGCAGCTTGAAGAACCTTTGGCAGCCTCTGGGCTGCGCTTCGTCTAGTTCCTACTTCTCCTGGAGGGCCCCATGTACTGTAGGTGCTTAGCATCTGCTGAGTGAATGCCTGAGTGAAGAAATGAATGAATAGGTCTCTGCCCCTGTTGCCCCAGTTCTGCTTTTCTTCCTCATAGGAGAAGAGTATACAATAGCATGGAAGGCAATGGCACTGGTATAATTTGGGTGATTGCCTAAAACCCAGGTGTTTTTCTAGTGTTCTAGGAGAGCATGTTATGCTGATAAAGGCTGAGGTTACAGGTGCCCCACAAAACCCCCAGAGGCCAGTTAATTTTTTTCTCCTCTGTGGCTACAGGTTCTCCACCTCATCCAAGGTGTACCTTGTTCAAAGGAATCTTGTACCCACAATTGGTCGTCTTTTCCTTAAACATTTTGATAATCAAGCCTGCAGAGCAAGTCTCTGTACCTAGCTACCTTGGCTCCTGCCTAACCTGCCTCACCTCTGGGACTGTGATGTGAGAGAGGAGTGTGTTTCCTAGAAGCAAAGGATGGCAGGGCTTGGAAGTTGGGGAGAGGGGACTTTGAAATTTAGAAATCATCTGACCCTACCTGCTTATTTTAAGACAAGAAAATGGAGGTCAGGACGGGGCATGTCCTGCCCAGTGTCATCTCATGAGCCACAGGGGAACAGGGACCAGAGTTTTGGCCTCTTGGCTCCTCTTCCGGTGCTCACTCCAAGGAATCCAGCTGTTTCATCCTCCGACAAAGCCAGCCCCTTGGCAGCCTCCTACCCGTGGCTACGTGCCAAGAGTCTCTAATGCTTATGACAACATGGCATAAGAATTAGGTGTACTTGGGTTTCCTTATGTACGGAAGCATAAGAAAGATCAAAGCATTTACAGTTTGATGATGTTCCCAAATGCGAGTTAAAATTGCTGAGTTAAACAGCCAGCAATTTTTTAGAGGAATTAAACCATGTTTGCCTTCGGCTCCTTCTCATCCCCTCCCAATGCCTTTGAAGGGAAGGAGGGGGGAACCAACAAAGAAAATCCTGAGAGACTATTGCTAATTACAGATTTTTACCTGCCTGACCTTCTCTTGCTTTGCACATTAATTAAATCAAGACCAGGTGTCTTGCAGATGGGTTGGCTGAAGGCTATTGGAAGAGGTTAATAGATTCCAGCAAACGGGTAAGGGAAAAGGCTCTTGAATTTTATGGGTCATTGATGCTGCTTTTCTCAGCAGAAATCCAGACAGAGAGAAAGAACTTGAGCTGAAGTGGCCTAGTTCATTAGAGAGCCTCAAGAGCTGTTCACATGTTAGCCATCTCCGGAGCCCCCGAGAGCAGACAATCCCTGCTGCCAGCAGATCTGGCGACGCCATCAGATCTGACTTAGACCTTAAATTTTTATTCTAGAGGAAATTGGTTCAGGATTTGGAGGTTTGTCACCTGGGACTAGAGGCTGCCGACAGGGCCCTGAGCAGCAACTGGGGTCCGCCAGGTGATCAGGAGCTCACTGCCTGCTGACCTAGTCTTCCTCTGCTGACTGACAACTTTCCCACTGTCAAAGCCGAGAAAAAGAGTATGACAGAAAACAGACTTTAAAAGTTGCTCCGACACAGTTTAGAACATAGCTCTGCTCTTAGAGGCCCTGTCCCCATCCTTGGGAGAAGGACTTTGGGTTAAAACATAGAATGACACCCCCATCCCGGCTACATTGTGGCTAAGGGTGCCCAATCCTGTTGGCGAGGCCAGGTCAGGTTTCCTTCTGGAGGACCCAGGATCAGTGCTGAGGCCACAGTAAAGCAGGGAGGGAGAGGAGGCTGAGGCAGAGGGAAACAAAGGTCACTTATTGTTTACAAAGGACGTATTTGTCCTAGCGTGTAAAGCCCTGAGCTTTCGCACAGTACTGGGCCATTCACTGGAGCCCTGAGCTCAGGCTAACAAACTAATCGGTTCCAAATGCTCCTCTAAAATCTGCCTTCCGTGGTGCCGATCTCTGATTCACTGCCACTGAAACTGATTTCTGGGTGAGACAAATGATGAGCAACCAAGAGCTGTGCCAGGGCCCCCGGAGTCTCGCCCACACACCATTTGGAGGCAAGGGGACACTCTTTGTCTTTGTGACCGCAACAGAGCATGAACACACATTGGTTTCTACAACTTGAATCCCCTTCTAAAGAACTCTGGACCTAGTCCACCCGCCCCCACGCTGAGTTAAACCGAAGCGGCCTGGCTTCAGAGAGTTGGTAGAAATGACTAAGCTGTATTCTGCAGCCAATAGCCATGTCATGTCATTCTCATCCCAGAAGCCAGCAAAACACTGAAGGTAATGATTTGGTCTGTTCATTCTTTGCTTTTCTGCCTACTCGCTTCCCAAGCCCATTCCCCAACAAGTCTCTTGGCCCCATGACACTTCCATCTGCAACCTTCTGGTGGCTTCCAGAGGAGAAGGACTCATGGCCTGGGTTACCTTTTCAAATTGGGCCAGGGAAGGAAGCCACCTGGACAGGAAGTAGAACAGAGAGGGTGAGGCAGGCATGGGACCCAGGGCACACACGGAAGGAGGCGCTCTCTCAGGCACCCACAGTGCACTTGCACGACCTTGATGGTGAGCATCTCCCTAAGTTTTGTGCCCTAGGTGCCTCATTTGCCTTACCCTAGTCTTAGTCTTGATGTGGAGGATATTTCTAACCCTGAAGACGGCAGTTCCCTTCCTTGGTTCACAAGTGCAGGGAGCTTTATAAAGATACCAAGGCCACAGCTTCACCCTGGACCAATTAAATCAGAACCTTAGGGGGTGGAGCCTGGGCACCTGCCGCTCCTCCCCGCTGGGTCTATCCTGCAGGCATGGTTGCGAGGGGCTGCTCTGAGGGCTCACATAGGGCCACAGGTACCGGCTGGATGTTCCGCTGATGTCTGCTGCAGTGTGGCCAGGGCTTAGTTGTTTCTGTGCTGACTTGCCCCTCCAGGAGTTTCTCTGGGCCCCACAAGGCCCTGAGGTCTGGCTGGACTTCCAGGTAGACTGAGCCAGGAAGCCTGATCTTGGCTACAGTGCCAGGCACCCATCCTCACTCCCAGCTCCCCAGCCAGACTTTGAGCCAAGTTCTTTATCAGCCTCTAGGAGCCGCAGAGATTCCCGTGCTAAGCGGCATTTCCTTTGATACGGCCATAGACACTCCTGTGTTGGGGCAGGGAATGTGTGAGGCAGCTCTTGCAGACTCTGAAAGGAGGACAAAATGTTCTTATCAGGCACATCTCCCCACGGACTGGAACCTGGGGTAGGGAGATGGAGACACACGCCTATCTGACTGCCCGACGCCCCTCCCTGCTCCCCCTTTTCCATGATCTGTTGGAAATTCAGGGTGGGCTTCCCCCTCCTCTTCCTGCCTTGTAGGACCTCCCATTGCTAAAATTCTATGATCCAATCCTCCAGGACTTTAGAAAATCCTCTCTCCTTAGCACTTGACTTTCCAGACCATTGTCCTTTTGGGGACTCGTGAAAATCTGATTTGACAGGGAAACTCCACAGGAGCAGAGCTGAGCCATTTCCCCTGCAGCACTGCCATTCCCTGCTACAGTGAATGGGAAGCCTGGAGCCCGAGATTTATAGGATATAGACACACCTCTGAAAATATTTCAAAACAACGTTATCTCCACTCTACACACGTTGTGCCGAGATTCAGCACTTCACGCAGAGCCTTGGGACGCATGAGCCTCTTCCGGGGTCTCCACTCATGGTTCTCTCAGCGTTTGGAGAGGCAGGTAGAAGGGGGACGTTTCTGTTCCCATCTCGTGTTTGTACAGTGAGACAGAGGAGAGAATTAAGTGAGTGCTGGGGCCCTCGGTGGGGGGGGGGGGGGGGTGCAGTACAGGGGCCAGAGGAGAGAAACAAGAGCTCTGAAGTGGGTCTCGCGTTTCTGTTAATGTACGAGGCCCCTTAAAGCTCTGAGCAGGTCTGTGAAATTGTATTGACAAAATTGAAGCCTTTGATTCAGCTATGAGAACTGAAAAACGCACAACGCTTCTCTTCCTAAACCTGGATGTACAGTCGGGACCGACTTCATGGGTGTGGGTTTACCTGACTCTCCCCCACTCCCACCCCCGCCCAGGCTCTGTCCCCCATCAGTCCCTTCTGCAAACACTCCTGTCGCAGGCTGGTGCAGGCTCACCTCTCCCTCTCATCCTGCTTCTCACTGCTCTCCTCCACCCGACTCTGCTCTCCTGCCCTCCTGCCCTCAGTCAGGCAGGGCTTTGTGCCAGCCCACAGGCCCCGCTTCTCTAGCTGCACAAACACCACTAAGCCCTCTAGGCTTCTAGAAGCTGGGCCTGTCCTCCACGGGAGATTAAGAGCCCACAGGGAGTCAGCAGCCTGGCTGGGCCTGCTGGGCCTGAGCCCAAGACTCTTGGCTGGGCCTCTATCAGTTGCGGTATTTCCTGTCCCCACCTCCTCCCCTCTCTCCTCTAGACCACTTCTCCTCATTCCCCTGGCCCGTAGGCCAGCACCTGCCCCGTAGGCCAGCACCTGCCCCCACAACAGGCCATCAGAGTCCCAGTGTGTCCCCCTCCCTACACTGCTCAAGCTCTGAAGCTATGCTGCCTAAAGCCCTTGGCCTTGATGGTTGGCCATGTCTATAAGGCTGAGAAGCCTGATGCTTGGTGGTGACAGTGGCATTCTGGAAGACTGGGAGGTATGGGGTGTGCATATGATCTCTCCGCGGCTGTGACCCTCAGGGTTCTAGAAGGGAGAGCTGAACAGCTGCCAAGACTCACACTCAGTCTCTGGGTGCCCACACACTCTGAATCACAGCTACTGTACGGTGTGCTGAGTCACCACCAGCGATCTGCAGAGACAACATAGGCCTATTTTTAAAAGATTTGCTAGCGTGCCCAGGCTCTTGCAAAATGCTCGATAATTATTGCCAAAAATAGGTATTGGTTCAGGGTCTCCGGTGTTGTAGCAGGCACTTCCTTCAATGAGGGCTGGAGGCCACGTGTGCAGTCCATACGTCGCCACAGGGGAAATTGCCTGGATTTCCTAGCTGGACCCTATTATCATGGACCCCACCTTTGCTTCTTGAGAGGAGGAAGGGAACTGCAGGAGAAGCCCTCGGAGCCAACTTCAAAGAACAGAGCCCGCGTCTTTGCCAACTCTTCTTTGAGTCACTTAATGCCATCCCATTCATGGGGAGAGAGAAGTCTGGTGCCTGAGACTAATGAGTTTGAATTTCCAACTTCTTGGCAATCCAAGAATTTCTATTCCATAACTGAGTCCCCTCTCGAAGCACTCTCTCTTCTGGTGGGGATGCCCTCTTCATAACCTTCTAGTCCTTCAGTGAACCTTGAGCAGGCTACAGACCACAGGCCTCAGAGCTACGGTGCTCCTTACAGACCATCGCATCCGCCCCCTCACTACAAATGAGCAAACCAAGACTCAGAGCAGGCACAGGACTTGTCCAGATCACAGAGCTAAATAGCAGGTGCACAGCTCTGGGGTGAGCCCCGCAGAGAAGAGGATGGGCAAGACACAGCCTCTGCCTTCAAGGAGTCTCAGATTGGCTGGGGAAGCAGTCATTTGCTCAGAGAGCAGTGATACGAGGTAGAATGTAATTAGATCCATAAAAAGTTGAAATGAAGTGTTATGGAGAGCAAAGATGCAAGATCACTCCTGCACAAGGGATCAGGAAAGATATTAAGGGGAAGAATATTAGAGTTGGCCTTCCAATGATGAACTGGATTTGGATACTCAGGGATAGGAGAAGGGGAAAGGGATATGCAGATGGAAACGGCTTGAGATGAGCCGTGGAGACGGGACGCCCAAGGAACGTAGGCCAGTTTGGCTGTTGTATAGGATGCTGAAACTGAATAAAGGGGGGTGGGGTGGGAAGAGGAGTAGCTTGGGGGTCAGATGATAGAAGGTCTGGAATGCCAGAGTGAGGAACTTAAACTTTATCATCATTGTTATCATCTCAAAGCCCCAAGTGGCAAGGTTCCTGGCGTTTTACTGAGCAATAGTAATCGTGTTATGCAGAGTCTGCGCTTTCTAGGAGCTTGGAATTTCAGACAGAGGATGAAAGTATAGACAGATATTGAAGGCATATATTAAACAGATGCATAAATCAGAATCTATTTAACACACCAGTCTTTAAGTGCAAGTCAAGGAGTAAGTGCATTTAATGGACTGGTGGGGGAAGAATGCGTCTCGGGATTTGTTCCTGGAAGGTCTCCCTCTGTCCTCAGCCTCCCCTGTTCTCTGTGGCTCTGGGAAAGGCCCAGAAGAGCTGGGACATCAGTCTTCATATTAGATACTGGCTTTGTTTGGCTTTGTCTTCTGGATGGCTGATATCTGAAATAGAACTCTTCCTTGAGCCTCCTCCTTACGCTCATTCATTGATCCGGTTCTTTTCTATGCCTAGTCCTGAGCTCATAGTACACAGGAGACACAGCTTTGAGCGGGCAGAGGATAGGGATCAGGGCCACCAAGTACAGTGGTGCATGTTATCCACTGCACAAGAGAGAGCAAGGGAGAGCTAAACTCCAGATCTCCTCCTCTTGCCAAGTCAAAAGACTGTGGGGCCTGTGTCCACCTGGAGCAGGGGGTGCCTTTTTCTAATCCACACAAATGCACTTTATGGGCCTGTGGCTCTGACAGGAATATGGCCAAACAGCTTCTCTAGATAATGCTTTCCAGCCTTATGCTACCCCCCACCTCCTGCCATGGGACATGCAAAACACTTCCAGCCTGATGCCCTGGGCCAGGGGCCTGCGTAGAGATGACTCAGCCACCCAGCTCTCCCCACTGGACCCTAGCCCAGTTTGTACTCCATTAGGCTGGAGATCTGAGAAACAGGAGAATAAAATCTTTGCTCCAATATCTCAAAGGCCGAGAAGAAACCACACACATGCTCTAAGCACCTAGTGGGTCAGGCCCTGTCCTCAAACAGTTAAACAGACCTCTGACTGTCCTGGTGCAGCGTGGCAGACACAGGACTCAGCATTTCAATACACTGTAAGAGCTGGAAGTGCCTCAGGGGCCCTCGTCTGCAGAAATCGCTCCCCATCCCCTAACACCCACACCATCCCTGGCAGGAGCCCCCAAGCCTCTCTCCTGGGAACATTTTCCATGACTTAGAGCTCACCAGCCCTCAGACAGCCCCTTCCATTGCGGGCGAGCTCTGGCTGTGTTAGTAGGCTCCTTTTTGTTCAGCTGCAATTTGACCCCTGTAACATCCACTGTTAGTTCTGATTCTCTTCCTTTTTGCCATACAGATTTGTAGGTAAGAAGAAAAGACAAAGAAAAACTGACACCCCTCCCTAAAACAAACTATTCCTTTTTACCCCCTCACTCATCTGTTCCTGTGCCAGGAAGGCAAACGCCACCAGAAGCAGCCGTCAATACTCCCAGCCAAGCCTCTGCCCATCGCCCATGTAATGTGCCACTCTTTGCCCTGTTCCTATTCTCAGCTCCTGACTCCTGGGCTGGTTTCCTGACTGCAGGTTGGGACCCAATCCCTCTTATTTATTGTTTCCTCATTCCCCTCCTCAAAGCCTCCCACCCCTTTGATTCTGCTCCTCCAGGCAGCTCATGGCAAATACCTTGCCTGAATGAGCACCAGGGCCTGAACAGGTGAGCCGTTGCACAGGTTGTGCTTTGCTCTGCTACACGTCAGCTTCTAGACCCTATCTTTAGTCCCTCAAGTCCCTGCTGTGGCAGTCAGCGTTCCTGCCAAGTTCACTGGATCCGCTTTGAGGGGCAAGACACAGGGGCAGAAGATAATGAGGCCTTCTTCCCTAGGGTCCCTTGGTCCTCCAGATACCCACCTACTCTCCCCAGTGGATTGTGAGCTCTCAGAGGGCAGAGTACACCTCTTATTTATCTCTGGGTCTTGCACAACAAAGTCCAACTCAGGTCCCCAGGCAGGATAAAAGCTCAGGAAATGTTCCTCAAAAGGATGAATGAATGAATGAATGAATGAGTGGTGGTAGAGTAGGATTTGATTGCTAGGGTGAGAGGGGAGCCATTGAACAGCAGGAAGAGACGAGAGGGTCACTGACAACATGTGCGTTGCCTCACCTCTCCGTGCCTTAGAGACTCTTAGAGGCCTCCCTTTCCTCTTGGCAACTGTTCAGATGACATGTTGTCAGAATGAACATCATCTTGGCCTACTGGTCCCCCAAACCTCCCTCCCGTATCTGGTTTCTTTGCAGACTCCCTCTTTCTTCCCCCACATTACCAGTCTGGCCCCCTTCTCCAAGGTCCATTCCTGCTTTTCCGCTGGATCTTTAACAAAGCGAGACATCTCTAAGACCACTCATACAATAGTGATGATGAGGGCCCAAAATAGGTGTTGGAAGTGGAGATGGAGAGAAGGAAACAGGAGTAAAAAGCAGTTTGAAGGCTGAATCAAGAGAACTTGATCTGGGGTGAGCGGTCAGTAGAGACCCAAGGCGGCGAGGGGCGAGAAGAATCACAGAGAAGTCCTCCAAGAGGGGGTGGTGGTGCCGTGGAGGAAACGTAGCCATCGAGAGGACACTGACTGGAGCAGATTATGCGTTTGACTTTGGTTTTGTGCATTTTTGAGGTGCCAACTGCACAACAAGTTGGAATTGTGTAACTGGTTTTGGGGATACAGGACCCAATCTTTGATCAGACAACTGAAATAGAAACATAGAAGTCTGAAATGATGGTGAGCAAGCAAGGGTGGGAACATTCTGCCTAAGAGCAGTTGCTGCATCTCTTGGCTGTTTCTGTCAGGACACAGGCCCGGCTGCACCTGCCTCAGAGCTGTGAGGAGGCAAAAAGAAAGAGAACCTAGTTTGTTCTAGGAACTGTGCCAACTGCTCCACACAAGCCACGCATCCATTCTTACTAGACGTCTAGGCCAGTGCCATCCAATAGAACTTTCTGTGGTGATGAAAATGTTCTCCAATTGTCCTAATACTGTGGCTACTAGTCCCAGGTAGCTATTGAGCACTTGAAATGTGGCTAGTACAACTAGGAAGCAGAATATTAAATTTTATTTAAATTTAATTAATTTAAATATAAATGTAAATGACCACATATGGCCAGTAGCTAACATTTTGGACAGGGCAGATCTATTCCAGCCCCCCAAATTGATATGTGAGGAAACCAACAAAGTGACTTTCTCAGCAAAATTTTTGTCTCTAAAATATAACTAATCTGCAAAAATTCCATTTTCATATGTCTCTTTTTTCTTTTTTTATTTTGTTGTTGTTGAGGAAGATTGGCCCTGAACTAACATATGTTGCCAATCTTCCTCTGTTTTTTTTTTGGTACGTGGGATGCTGCCACAGCATGGCTTGCTGAGCAGTGTGTAGGTCCATGCCCAGGATCCAAACCTGTGACCCCCCGCTGCCCCCCACTCCCCCTCCTGAAGTGGAACAGGTGAACTTAACCACGACACCATCAGGCCAGCCGCTCCTGTAACTCTTTTTGTATAATTGAGGCCAGCTGTGCTTCACAGAAACCCTGATATGGTTAGAATTTAAAGCTTGAATAACAAGACACATTTTTTGAAGAATGGAAGGTTTTGCTGAACTTTTACATTGATTTTCAAAGTTAGGATCAGTGGGATTGTTATTTTTTTCCGTCTTCTTCTCCCCAAAGCCCCGCGGTACATAGTTGTATATTCTGGTTGCGAGTGCCTCCGGTTGTGCTATGTGGGACGCCACCTCAGCACGGCCTGATGAGCGGTGCCATGTCCACGCCAGGGATCCGAACCAGCGAAACCCCGGTCCGCCAAAACAGAGTGCATGAACCTAACCCCTCGGCCACAGAGCCGGCCCCCAATGGGATTATTTTTTAATAACTTGGATGCTTGTTAATATTACTACTGATAAAACAGATAACCTTGACGGAGCACTTACTATCCGCTACGTCCCTGTATTAATTATCTCTTGCAATGTAACAAAATACCCCCAAACTTAGCACCTTCAAACAATAAATATTTATTATGTCACATGGTTTCTGAGGGTCAGGAGTCAAGTTGTGACTTGGCCCGGTGGCTCTGGTCTGGGGGCTCTGAGGTCTCAGTGGACAGACATGTCAGCTGGGGTGCAGTCTCCGAAGGCTTGACCGACAGCTTCCAGATCCGCTATTGGCAGCAGCCCTCAGGTCCGCACCGCATGAAGGCTGCTCACAACATGGTAGCTGTCTTCCCTGAGAACAAGTGATCCAGGAAGAGAGTGACAAAGTGGGAAGCCTCAATGCCCTTTTATGACCCCACCTTAGAAGTGACACACCATCACATCCGCTGTATTCTATTGGTCACACAGACCAATCCTAACGCCATAAGGAGGAGATTACACAGGTGTAAGCATCATGAGGCAGATTATTGGGGGCCATCTTGGAGACAGGCTATCTCGGCACTTCACGCATAACCCCTCACTTTGTCCTCGTAAAACTAGCAAGTCGAGGCTATTATTATACCCTTTTACACATGAGGTGATTAAGGCTCAGAGAAGTTTAGTGACTTCCCAAGGTCTCTCAGGTGACAAGTAGCAGAGCCATCTCTCCCCAGGTCTCCTGGCAAAAGCTGCCAGACCTCCCAGTTTGCACTGACGACCACTACACTGTTCTGCTCCAACGGGCATTCGTCTTGGTCAGTTCCCCTGACTCAAGGCATTTTGCAGCTACTAAATCTTTACCAGAAAACTTAACACTCATTCTTGAGTTGTTACAAAACTATTTTTGAACTAGGAATAGAAAGATACTTCCTTAACACCATCAAATGCAACTCATGAGAATAACGCTCATAATACTTAACTGTAAAACATTAGACATAATCTCATTAAAATCAGGAACAAAGATCTCTGCAATTACTCTTCCTTAAAACTGAGAAAATCTGATTAATGCAATAAAATAAAGATAAGAAGTAGTATTATTAGAAAGGAGAGAAAATCATTAGAAAATCCCAGATAATCAACTGAAAACATTTGCCAGTATTAATGAGATTTCAGCAAAGGGCTGGATCTAGGATCCACACCTCAGAGCAGCTTTCCTGTAGGTCAGCAATAACTAGTGACAAGACACAACAAATGCCCCTCGTGCCACCCTGGAACCAGTGGCCAGTGCTCATTCCATGGCCAAGCATTCATGCCTTTTTTCTGACCCACGTGCAGGGCAGGCCAGCCTGAAATTATCCAGGGAAAAGACTGGGAGGTCTGACAGCTGCAAAGGAAGCCCTCAGGCTGGCAGTTTTCTGCATGGTTCTACGACTGTCTACCTCCCTGAGGAATGACAGGCAAGGCCTCTCCTACCACTTTGGCTTTTCCTCTCTAGGGGGAAATAAAGGACGGAGACAGCAAGCTGGCAGGGTCTGGACAGTATCTCATCGTAAAAGTGGCTGAACAGAGTGGAAAGTGCCCCTGGTTTTTGAACCCGGAAGATCCAGGTTGGTGTGGCTCTGGTGCTATTCACTTGAAGAAGCCATGCGCCTCTCCACTCCCCGCTTTCTTTACTAAAGGGGATTGCCTACCTCCTAAGGATTGCCGGGAGAAGGAGGTATGATAATGAGCAGGGAAGTGCTTTGCAAACTAAAGTACAGTGGAAACAGAAAGTGAGACCGCTAGTATTGATGAGGGCTCCAAGCCAGCCCCCTGACAAAGCCACAGCTGTGCCAGCTCTCTGACCAGTCCCCAGGGGGCATTTGACCCAGCTGTAACGCTAACCTGAGGTCCCACACGGGCCTCAGGCTTTGGTGAACTGACCGCACTAAGCTGCTTCAAACCCCTGTTGCCTCATGTGGGCGGCAAGGGCAGGCACAGGAACATAATTTTCTTGCAAGTTGACCTGGGCCCAGTTTTCTAATCCAAGGTGGGCTTTGATTTCTCAGATGGGTTTGTTTATTTTGCAACCTCTCCTCTGAAGTCCCAGGGTCAAAGGGGCAGCATGTTTTAGGTATCATCTTCCTCTCTAACAGGGAGATGGCAGCACGTTGCCTGGAACCTCAGGGCAGTGCCTCACATCCCTGTCGGGGTCTGGATCTGGCCAGCAAGAGAGCCACCCACCCGCTATAGGGCCCCAGGATGAAGACAAGCTCTGGAAGGGTCTGGGGTGGTCGGGGTAGGTGAGCACTGTGAGGAAAGGAGAGCAATGGTTGAGGAAGAGCAGCCTCAGGAGTTGGGAGCACGAAGGGGAGCGGGCAGAGGCTGGAGGAGCACAGGAGTGAGATCGAGGCAGGAGTGAGGGAGCGGCTCTGGGAATAGAGCCCCAAAATGCTCTCTTAGCATCTTAGGTGTTTGTGGGTGATTCCCCTGCGCAGAGCCCCTGCCTGTGGGTGTCTACGGGAGGTACCATGCTGAAAGCAGCTAGGATTTCCTCCAGGAAACACTCTCCACCTGACTTTGCCCCACTGTGTTGGGAAATACGGAAGTTCTGCAGTGGCTGACTTCAATTATTAAGTCCTGACTGCTTAAGAGGAGCCATTCCCCCAGCAGACTGGAAAGTGTATATGTCTACGCGGCATGTACACGCCTGGTTGCGTGGGGTGGGGTTTGCTAAGGAAACGGGCTGGCTGCTCCCCGCAGTCCTGAGACAACAGCAGAGGCCTGCACCCACAGCCAGGGCCAGACCAGCAGCTGCAGGGCCAGGCCCCAGGCCTCTTGCTGGCTCCCGACTGGTGGATGTCCGAGTGTGCATGCAGACATTCCTCTCTCAATTCTGTCAGGCCTTGGTGCCGGGGGCTGCAGGGTCCTTTTCGTGGTCCCCTGGGGAGCTATGGGGAGAGCCTGCCCTGAGCTCCCAGGCCTTGCCTGCAGCCCCAGCCCATGGATTAAAGTGCCAGGCGCTGCAAACCACGGCTGAAGTCCAGCTGTCCCTGTAAGTCCATCCAGCCCACTGTCTGGAGCGTGTCGTCTGAGCATGACTCTCAGCTGGCTGCTGAGAGCCAAGAAACCCCCTCAGTGTGAAGACTCCTAGGCACAAACTGCACGCGTCCCCAGCAGAGCCACCGCCCGTCTGCCTGCCCCTAAGTCTGGCTTCTCTCTTTCGCCTCATTTGCCTGGAAGCTGTGTTTTCTCTCCCTCTCCTGCTGACTGCGTCTCTCGTCTCTCTGTCTATAGCTCTCCCTCGCTGTAGTTTGTCTCTTTCTATCTATGCATGCCTCTCTCTTTGTCTTTCTCCATATATCTGTCACTCCCTCTCCCGTCTCTCTCTCTCTTTTTCTCTCTGTCTCACTGTGTGTTTGTCTCTGTCTCTCTTTCTCTACCTCTCAGTCTCTGCCTCTCAGTCTCTCTCTGTTTCTGTCTTTCTGTCTCTGAGTGCCTCTTTCCGTCTCTGCTCCCTCCTCGCTCTCTCTCCCTCTGCCTCTCATGTCTCCTGTCTGTCTCTCTGTCTCTCTCTGTGTTTCCCTTTCAGTCTTTGTCTCTGGTTCTCTGTCTCTTTCTCTCGCAGCCTCCCTCTGATCAGCTCTTGCTGTCTCTGTCTCTCTCTCATCCTTGAGTAAAGACGCCCTGACAAAATGTCCAGCAGGACCAAAGCCCTCCCACGGGGGTTCCACGGAACAGAGCAAGGTGGACTACCGGGCTAGGTCCGTGAGTCAGTCTGGCACAAGAGTTTTGCAGAAACTTCCCCTCTGGCCACATGAAGCCAGCCCCAGGGAGAGAAAGCGTGGAGCAGGGGTGTTCTGGGTGTGCAAAGCAGGGCTTCATCTGCACTCACTTAATAAGCAACAGCCATACGCATCTCCTGTCACCCTGGGGAACAGCATAAAGGCGATTACGTGCTGTGTCAGCTGATCTCATGAAGCCCTGTGTCTCCCTCCGAGGAGTCAGCATTCTTCTTCCTTGTGTTCTTTAGTCCTTCCAAGTGGCAGGAAAGACCTTTAGAAACCAGTGTCTAAAGAAAATGCCAGCAGGAAAACCACAGGTTTCTGCTTTCTCTAAGGGAGTGGGAGAGAGTAGAGCTGGGGCTGAAGGATGGATAAAGAATCAATGAGGATGTAATAGGTAAAACAATGCAGGGCCCCAGAACCTGAAAGCTTGTGAAAGGACAGCTGGATCCAGCGCTTCTGACAGTGCACACCTGTGGCCAAATTACGTGCCACCACCCAAATAAAAATAGCCACCCAGCAACCAATATATGAATCATAATATATTGTAATCATATCAATATACCAATCATAACCAATATATTGTAATCATAATCATAGTAATAATAACGGCTATTTCTCTTGGGTCAGGGGTGCTATCAGCCACTCTTCATATATTATCTTAGTCTATTCTACTAAAAATCCAAGGTAAGTAGTCAACTCTCCATTTTACAGATAGAGAAACTGAGGCTCAGAGAGGTTCAGTAACTTGCCCCAAATTTATATAGCTGGTGAGGAGAAGAACTAAGATGAGAACCAGGACTGTCAGACTCCAAGCCACGTGCTTGCCCCATTGTCACATGGAACAAAAATTTTTAGTCAAGTAGAGATGGTTCTTTTCATATCTGAGTGTTCTTTCTGTGGGTGGATCAGAACACGGAAACATTCGGACACAATTATGCACCAGGTCACGCTGACCTCCCCTCTCTGCCTTCAGGCAGCACGTGACTTCTGAGTACGTCCAGGAGCAGTGCTGTTCCCGTTAGTCCAGGTAGCAAAGGCCCACAGTGATGTCTCCAGCGCGTCAGGAAATATTCCACTTGCTGCGCCTTCATCTTACCAGGGGTCAAAAAACCAAAAAGGCACGAAAAGCTTAAGAAAAATATATGCGAGAAAAATTTACTACTGACACAATTTATTTCTTCTTTTCTTTGAATTGGGATAAAACTGACATTATTCTCATTACTGTGGCAGAACAGTTTTTCCAGTAGATTTGACCTCGAAGTCTGAGAAGGGAGCCTTCCCCTGGAGACTTCCGCCCAAATGCGGCTCCTCCTCTGCTCAGTGGTGTTGGGAGGCATGTATGTGCCTTCCCAGGTCAGAGAGAACTTCAGAAACAAGAAGGGGGAAAAAAGGACGTGTGGTCCATCTATCTGGAGACTCACCAGCACTTTCTTCAGTGGAGAGAACTCACAACCACTGCAGAAAGGGCGGCTTGAAAGGAAGCCAGGCGGTGTAACATGCAGCACACACTCGGGGACATTTAAACCTGCCAAGGCTCTTGGAATTAACCTCTCCCTGCAGTGACCTATGGGGACAAGACGTGTGTATTTGGTGCCAGGATGAGGCTGTGGCTTCCTACAAAAAAGTTTGTGAGGTTTAAAAGAATTTGTCACTCTGATCCTACAACAGTGGCCCAGAGAGCACACGCCCAAAGTGGATTGTGGCCCAATTTGGCAGTCTTGATATAAGACCTAAACCAGATTCCGTTCCACTCCGCAGATATTTCCTGAGCTCCTCCTGTGTGCGGGGCGGAGCTGGACACTGAGGACGCAGATATGAACCAGCCGTGCCCTCTGACCCAAGGGGCTCATTCACTCTAGGAAGAGAGATCAAAGAGGACTCACAGAGGGAGGGTCATTCAACAGTCAACAAATGTTTTTGGAGGGCCTGTTAGGTCCCAGGCATTCAGAACTAGGGATCCTAAAAAGGCTTTTTGGAGGAAGTCTGATGGCATATTTGACTCTTTTTTTGATGATATAAACCACATTCAAATTAATTTCATGGACAAGTCCCTAATGTTTAGGAACTTTAAAAAAACGATGTTAATGCCTTTAATTTTAAATTTTGTCTTTCCTGCCTGACTGTAAGCTTCAGGGGGGCTGGGCTACAGATGTGCGTTGTGCACAGTGTGTCTCCAATGCTGAGATGGTATCTGGTTTGGTGGGTAGTCAAGAAAACCATGAACCTGGGGAGGCTCCTAGGCTGTGAGGGTGGGGGTGGCCATGAGATGGAGAAGGGAAGAGGAACGAAAGGCCGGCTCACAAATTATCCTACAAGACAGGGCGAGATAAGTTTTCTAAAAGAAGTAGCAAAGTCTCTTTCTCTTTTTCTCTCTCTGTCTCTCTCTGTATCTCTCTCTCTCTCTCTCTCTCACACACACACGCACACACACACACACACACACAGAGTCAATTAAGGGCACAGGATAAATTAGGGGCTTCAAACTCCCATGGCTCACTGAACTTGCCATGGTTTTCAAGCTTTGAACCCTCAAATGGCAGATACCTTGGCTGGCTCTCTCAATACCCACTGCAACTTCCTTTTTCTTGCCATCTCTACCAGAGTCTGGAAAACTAAAATACTCAACTTCCCAGCATCCTCAGCAGCCAGGGATGGCCACATGAGTTATCCATCCCTAGCTGAGTGAGATAGGGCCAATGACATGTTGGCGGAGGTCCCTGGGGAGGACTTCCCTTTGAGAGTATAGAAGCAAATATCACAACAAGGAAGTATTTGCCTTTTTGTCCTTCATGCTGCCCCTCCTTCCTGCCTGGAACAGGGACTGGAGGTGTAGCAGCCATCCTGCAACCATGAGGACGAAAACCACACACTGAGCAAGTCAGGCAGGGAGGCAGTGGGAACCTGGGTCCTCAGAGGTCCTTGCAGAGCTGCCACGCCAGCCCTGGACTGCTCACCTCTGGGCTTCTTGTTACAGCAGGGAAAAGATCTCCTCATTGTTCAAGCCACTCTAGCTGGTTTCTTTTACTTGTACCTGAGCCCATGCCTAATACGTATGAAAACTAGCACCATTGAGCACTTGCCATGTGCCAGAGGCTTTACATTCACCAGCTATCACACTGAGAGGCACAAATAGCTAACATTTATGGAGCATTTACTTTGTGCCAGAAACTATCCCAAGTTATTTACACGCATCCACTCTTTACTCCGCACTTAGTATCATTCCCATCTTACAGATGAAGAAACAAGTTTGGAGAGGCTGTGTAGCTTGCACACGTCTGGTGAAGGGCAGACCTGCTAGCTGAGCTCTTCGCCACCCCCCATGACATCTCCACATCTCTTTAATGAAGTCATTCTCAAAGGGCAGCCCCCAGACCTGCAGCATCAGCATCCTGGGAACTGGTTAGAAGGCGAATTCTCAATCCCCACCCTAGACCCACTGAGTCAGAAATTCTGGGGTTGTGGCCAGCACTCTGTTTTAACAAGGCCTAAAGGGGATTCTGATATGTGCTAAGGCTTGAGAGCCACACTTGAGAATATGTGGAGAGCCTCCGTTGTTCTCTTCTGGATCCTCCTTGTTGCAGCCTCTGCCAGGCTCCTCCTTGGGTTCTTAATCTTGGAGTCTTCTCTTGATTTTGAGTCCCAGTTGATCTCTTCAGCCACCTTTATGTGTGAAGAAAATGATTTCTTTGCTGTTATAGCTCCAGGCTCACCTTGGGCCTCACGTCCATAGCCACCTAAACCCAGTGGTATCCCAAGACCCCATCCATGAAATGTCAGTCTGTCTAACTCTGAGGTGGCCCAGCCCCACCCCATGCCAGATCAGCTCATTTGCTATTCTAGGCTCTCCATTCTCTTTTCCACACACGCCAAAGCACCTTCCAGATGCCAAGTGGGAAGCCCCACCTGGAGCTCCCACTTTCCTCCCAGCTCTACCTTTGGCCCAGGTGGCCTCTAAGGGTCTCTGAGTTAGGGCCTGGATTCATGAAAATACTTCTAATTTCCAGGTTTTGTGACTTTTTTTTCATAGATTCAGAGCTAGAAGGGGTCTTTGGGACCATCCAGTTCAATCCCCTGAGTTTTACTGGGAAACCGAGGCAAAGGGAGTAGAAGTGATAGGTGCACGTTCTTCAGAGAGCTGATAGAAGAATGGGGTTGAAATTTACTCTGCAGTGCAGGACGCTGCCTCTCTGACACCCGACAGCAACTTCATGGCACCAGCTTAAAACACACACCTGCTGACTGTTTGGGGGACAAATAAGCCCCAGATGCTTCAGCTCCTGTTGGACAGTGTTCAAGATCAAACCCTGGACTAAGCCACATTTACTGATGCTTCTTACGAGGGTGGAGAGAAATCTCAGACCAGTGGAGCAGAAAAGAAAGAAGACAAGGCTACTGGCCTGGTTGGGAAGTGACCAAAAGACTTTTTGCAGCAGCAGTGATTTCTTTCAGATGTAAACTAGCCCTGGTTTGAGCTTTCCATGGGGGAATGTCAAGGGAATATCTATGATGTTCATGGAGTTAGGAAGAGAAAACTGGGGACCATAAGTAAAGAGACCTTTAAGGGAGAGCAAGAATGATTGTGTTTGTTTCCTCCAAGGCCACAGGGAAGATAAATGCAGGCCCTCCAGAATGGCTACTGCTGTGTTCCCTTAGCACAAGGTCTCATTTGTCAATGTAACAAAAGCAGAAGGACACCACGCCTCCAAGGTGAGTCCCAGCAGGGAGCCTGCGTCTGCTCTGAGGATGACTCAACAGAGGCCAAGTTAATTTACTTAAATTGTGCCATCCCCAGATGCTCAGCATAATTTTAAAGTGATGTGAACATCAGAACCCTCGTTTCTGGGTAGGTTATCTAGTGACGTCTCCTGGCATTCAACGGCAGCCAATTTCTCCCTGAGGAATTTCCGCTAATCTCTTCTCCAGGAATAGACCTTGGCTCCCAGGGCAGTGTCAGTGAGTTCAGGGCATAGCCTGACTCCAGCCCCAGCACTGCCAAAGCAAAACGCCCAGCTGTGGGCAAGTGGACGGAGACATGCAGAGTCTTCTCTAAGGCCCCCAGAACCAGGATGGCTGCAGTGGTCTGTGAGCTTTGGAGTCCTCCCTGCTTCAGGGACCTGGGGACAACAGGTTTGAGGGAGAAGGAGCTGGCAGTAAGGGAGAGCAGAAGCTTATGTACATATGATAAGCCTTAGCCACTCTCTGACCTTCTTCTTCCTCTTTTCCCCTTTCTGCGGCAGCTTTCCCACCTCATCTGCACTTCATCTTTATGCCAAACAGATTAACCTATTTGGGGTGAAACAGTATTTGTTTCCTGGCTCTCATTCTCCCTGGGAATGATCTTCAACCAAATAGAAAATATTATTTGTAAACTACATCATTTAGATTTTCTTCAAAATATTATGGAAGGGGAAAGTGATGGGGTTATAGATGAAACAGAATAGTCTCTGAGTTGGTAATTGTTGAAGCTGGGTGATGGCATTATTCACAATAGCCAAAAGGTAGAAGCAACCCAAGTGTCCACCAACAGAAGAGTGGACAAACAAAATGTGGTCTATACATACAGTGGAATATCATTTGGCCTTAAAAAGGAAGGAAATTCTGACACATGCTACGAGATGGATGAACCTTAGGGATGTCATGTTGAGTGAAATAAGCCAGTCACAATAGGGCAAATACTGTATGATTCCACTTATGAGAGGCACCTACAGTGGTCGAATTCTCAAAGACAGAAAGTAGAATGATGGTTTCCAGGGCCTGGGAGGTGGGGGGAATGGGGAGTTGTTGTTCAACGGGGATGCAGTTTCAGTTTTCCAACATAAAAAGAGTTCTTGAGACTGGTTGTAGGACAATGTGAATATACTTAACACGACTAAACTGGACTCTTAAAATGGTTAAGATGGTAAATTTTATGTTCTGTGTATTTTACCACAATTAAAAATTTAAAAGAAAAAAACTTTTAAAAGCTGAGTGATGGTCACAGGAGTGTTCATTATACTATCCCGTCTACTTCTAAATGCACTTGCAATTTTGTATAAAAAAAGCTAAACATGTTCCATATACAATAGCAACAAAAACTGTTTTAAAAAAACTAGTAATAAACTTAAAAAGAAATATGCAAAGTCTACATTAAAAATACCATGAAACTTTACTAAAATATATAAAAGGAGGCTTGAATAAATGGTTATTTTGTTCCTGGAGGGAAGATGTAATCTTGGAATGACGTCCATCCTCTCCGTATTTATCTATAAATTTAGTTAAGTCCTTTACAAAAAATCAACAAGGAGCTGTTCTCAGGAACAACAGGCTGATTGTAATATTCATCAGGAAGACGAAATGCATAGGAAGAGCCAAGGTAAATTTGGAAAAGAGAAACAAAGAGAGAAGACATCCCTCATCAGGAGGCAGACTTAACTTTAACACTAATTAAAACTCTGCAGTAGCAGCGATGGCACAGGAATACACAAAGACATCCGAAAAGCTGAACAGTGAAGAAACGAATTCTGGGATGGCAGCTGCTTAATGTGTCTACTCTCCCTCCACACGTGACTCTGGCTCCCACCCACCCACCTCTTCTGAGCCATGCCGCTGCGGAGACCGCCAGGCAGGAGAGGGCCTGGAGGAAACAGACTGGATATTGAAACCAGCTTTGTCTCCCTAAGGGAGCCCTGGATGAGAGGCAGCAGGAAGCACAACTCTGGCCACGTGCACATGCTCAAGTGTCCCAGGACCCCAAAAAGCTGGGGAGGAACGGAACAGGTGAGCTGAGGGTGCTACACCTTTGGGACCATGACACCCAGTAGCAAAGAGTTCTTCCTGCTGCCTCATCAGGGGACTGCCACCTGTCTGTCTGCTCCGACACAGGCCTCCTCCACAGCCATCAGTTTTCCAGCCATGGAGCCACAGGGATCAAAGAAAGGAAACAACATATCCAAGAGGCAACCTAGCCCAGGAGAGGTACATATGAACATCCAGAACAGGCTTCTAAAGAGCCACCAGAGGAGACGGAGGACAACTTCAACCACAAAAAGAACCCAAGGAAAACGTCCTGAAACTGAAAAACATACTTTTTCCTTTTTTTTGCTGAGAAAGATTAGCCCTGAGCTAACATCTGTGCCAATCTTCCTCCACTTTATGTGTGGTTCACCACCACAGCATGGCTGAAGAGTGGTGTAGGTCCATGCCTGGGATCTGAACCCGGGAACCCGGGCTGAGCGTGCTGAACCTAACCTCTATGTCACAGGACCAGCCCCCTAAAAAACTGATTTTTTTAACCAAAAAATGAAGTGGATGATTTAAGGGAATAGATAAAGATGAGACTCAAATTAGTGGCTTGTAAGATAAAGTGTGAGAAATATCACAAACCACAAAGAAAATGAAATCATGAGAGAAAATGTGAGATTTTGAGGACGAGATCTAGCAAACTTAACGTGGGGCTGATTGAGTCCCAGAAGACGAAAAGGAAATAAGGGAGTGGGTAATATCTACAGACTCTGGGGCTCAACAACAACAGCTCAACAGTCCTATACCCAGCCTAGTCATCATTCACCCACAGGAGTTAAGAAATACACATATAGGGCCTGGCCCCGTGGCCGAGTGGTTAAGTTCGCGCGCTCCGCTGCCGGCGGCCCAGTGTTTCGTTGGTTCGAATCCTGGGCGCGGACATGGCACTGCTCATCAGACCACGCTGAGGCAGCGTCCCACATGCCACAACTAGAAGAACCCACAACAAAGAATATACAACTATGTACCGGGGGGCTTTGGGGAGAAAAAGGAAAAAATTAAAATCTTAAAAAAAAAATACACATATAGACATATATATATATATGTAAGTGTATGTATATATATAAATATTTACAAATTTGCAAGGATTCAAAAATCATAGCACTCTCTGAATAAAATAGTTTTAAAAAGACTCCAACCAAAATCAAATGAATCTTAACAAAGAAGAGAGGAAACAGGGAGGAGCAATAAATCATGTTTAACTATACATACATATACACACATGTATATATTTTACTTACCTATATATACACACGTGTGTATACATATATGTGTGCATAGATATAGACACACATACATAGTTCAACATAAATAGATAATGATAGACTGTCTGGAAATGTGTAATGCTGAGTAAGGATTCTTAAAATAGAGGTGAAATAACTGCAAAGGAAATTCTAGTAAGATCTAGAAAGAAAAGTGCTAGGCAATTTCAGCCAAAGCTAGAGCTGGGGGCAGGGCATGCAGAGCGAAAGCATCCCACAGTCTCTTGGGGTAAGGAAAGGAAAACGAGGGAAGCGAGAGTGTTCCAACCAGCTCGTTGGCGGAGGGAAGAAGCACTAAAAGGGGAGAAATAAGGGGACGGGGTATCTAAGTGGGAGAAATAATATCTCATGTTCCCACGATAGTCAAGGAATAGAGTTTATTACGAGCGCCAGAAAAGGGAACGGAGATGATCATTAATGGGATGGGAAGAGTATGGGGGAGCTCCCACATTAACCAGGGTAAAAAGGAACAGCAATTTGAGCAAGCTAGCAAAATTGAGGGGAAAAAGAGAAAATAATTCACAGCAAACACAAGGTAAAATGGAAGGAATCATATCAAGTATCGTAGTTGTTACACTAAGCGTGGATGAACTGAATTCTGTCTTTAAAAGACAGAATCTATAGATTAGGCCAGAAAACCCCCCAAAATCTATCTTAATACTGTTTATAAGAAATGTACATTGAAGAAAATGATAAAGAAAAATCAAAAGCTCAGGAACAGATCCACATAGATAGGAAATTTTACTCTCTGGTAAAAGTGGCATTTCACATCATCGGGAATGGATGGATATGTCATGAGGAGTGTTGGGACAATTAGATATATATTTGGAAAAATTCAAAATTGGATCAAAAAGAAAATATCTGTAGCAAATTAGGTACCCTGAAGAAAATCAAAAGACAAGCAACAGATTCAGGGTAAATATTTACAACATATATGTTATTCATAATAGACAAAGAATTAATATCCAGAAATTGTAAAGATATCTTACAAATCAATAAGAAAAAGACAAACTACCCAATGCAGCAAAGGTTATGTATGTTTCACAGAAGAGGAAAGTCAAATGGTCAGTAAACCCATAAAATGATGCTCAATCTTACTTAGGGAAAATGGGGAAATGCACCTTAACATAACACAGCGCCATTTTTCTCTCATCAGACTGGCCAAACTGTTAAAGATTCGTAACATCAAGTGATGGCAAGGGTTTGGGGGACTATAAGTACAGTCTCTTTGGAAATCCATTTGACAATATCTAATACAATTTTTTAGGCTTGAATCTAATGCAATTTTAAAAGTGTATTTCTTTTGACTCAGAAATTCTACTTTTTCATCTTTATTCTAGAGGAAGGCACATGTGTGCAAGGAGGCATGTACAGAACGAAACACTGGAAATAATGGAGATGTCCATGCCTAAGGGAATGGTTAAAAAGCTACGGCCCACCCAAATTGTGGGATCTTGCAGCCGTTAGAAAGACTGAGTTACCAATTATCTAACGCGTAGAAAGATGAAAAGATATTTTTGACATATTGTCAAGTGAAAGAAGCAAGCTGCAGAATAATTTATATAGTATATCACTTTTGTCAAAAAAAAAATCCCACAAAATTCTATTTTACCTTTATTGATTAGGTACGTAAATGGGGAGGGGACTGGGATTGGGTGTAAGCAAAGGGAAATTTTAGTCTTATCTATATTGTTTGAGTGTTTTACAGTAAGAGTGTAATCATGAACTGTATATGTGTAAATAAAAGATACATTTAACCTATAACAAGAAGGAAGACTTTCACGTTCTTAAGAGCAGATGCTGCCATTAATCCATCCGTAAGTGCCCACGGTAGGCGAGTTGCTGCTGGGGAGAAAAAATGAGTCATACACGGCTGAGTGCTGGAGGCGCTCTCTCTCTGGTTGAGGAGATAGATTTGTGAGCCAGCGAGTGAAATATGTCAGCAAAATATGATCCAAGCCATAGGAGGCCCACAAACAAATGCTGAGGGAGCTCTGAGAGGAGATTAGCTCCTGGGGAGAGAAGAGGGGAGCAGAAAGAAGCAAAAAAGGCTTCATGGGGAAAGCAGTGTGTGTGTATGTGTGTGTCCAAGTGCCCAAACACACATATGTTGACAGAGGTTGGGAAGAGTGGCCGCTGGAGGGACCCGAAAGGAAAACCCCCAGTGGGGAACCTCTGTGTCAAGGTACAGATGAGGAGAGAATTGGGCGGGAGAGGAGGGGGGGCAATGAGCACGTGAGTCTGACTAGCCTGAGGCAGGGAAGGTGAGCAGGGGCAAGTAGTGAGTGATATAGCCAGAAAGAGAAACCAAGGCCCAAGTGTCCATTTATTTAGCTAACACTTCCCGAGTGCCAATGAATTTCACTGTCTAAGGACAGGAGGGAGAGAGATTGTCTGGGGCAAACAATAAATACATGATTATGCATTTAGAAATAACTGCAATATCACACGCACGCTTGATCACAGAATAGACATGGCCAGGCTGAGAGATTTGGATTCAATTTATAAAGTGACGGGGAGCCACAGAAGGTTTTTGAGGAGGGGAGTGACATGATGGGTTCTAGGAATCTCACCGTGACATTGTGTGGGAGTGGGTTATGACAGCTGGTTACAACCGTCTGGACCAGAGGTAATCGGAGCCTTTGCAAAGGAACGACAGGGAGAGAGAAGAGGAGAGAACAAATCTGAGCAACATTATGAAGGAAGAATTGTCAGGCTTTAGTGAGTTTGGTTTTGAATATATTGCCTCTGAAGTATTTGGGGACACTCAAGCGGAAGTGTGTTTGATGAAAGAGGAAGTCAGATAAAAGGAACTCGGGAGGGCCAGCTGGCTGGAGAGGGCAGATTGCAGAGCTGTCCATTCGAGGCGGAAGACAAAGCATTGGAGAGCTGAGTCAAGGAGAGCACTTGGTGTGGGATGAGAAAAGAGAGGGTCATTCTGGAATCTCTTGGAATCTCAGCAGAGCAGAAAAAGCTCTAGGGAAAGATGCCAGGATTTCAATTACCCAGGAAGGTCGTAGAGGAACCAGCAAAGGAATTCAGTTCCGGCATCTCCACCTCAACTTGGGCTCCGACTCTCGAAGGGCGGGAAGCCCGTCCTAATGTGTGTGTGCAGCTGGCACTGGCCATGCTGAGCTGCAACTGGGAGCTGACCGGGTGGGGCAGAGACAAGAAGAGAAGGCTTCTCCTACAGCATGGAGGAAGGATGGCTGTAAATTGGACGTTCAGGATGTAAGGGCTGCTGAAATAACGGGAGGAATAGCCGCAGCCTCTGATTAGGAGTCACATCTGCGGTGATGGTGCTCTGCCCCTCGACTTCATGCTCTTCTTCACCGGCTCCCCACTTGCAGCTTGCTTGGGAGCACAGACCCTCCCCAGGCCACAGAAGAGGAGAAAAGGAGCAGACACGTCTTGCCTGTACATGGGTGCAGGACCGTTCCTCAAGTGGTGCATGGCAGGTGTATTTTACAACCCCAGCTTAAAGGCTCCTCCAGTATATATGCTTGTTTTTATGCCACTCAGATTTCATTGTTCTAGAATAAAGTAGAAGCTGAGTTTGGCATTCAAGGCCTCCACAATCTAGTTCCATATTACTTAACTGTAGCCGGTATCTTCAATTTGTGCCACCCTTCTCCACCCCACATCTCATCCCAGAGACTGACCAATAGTAGCCTCTGGCTTCCATTGGGGTTGGCTGTTGGGGCACTCCAGAAGGATACCTGAGGGAGGGAGGAGTATGAGGTCAGGGTATTATCCCTCTGCGTCTAAGTGTGATTCTGGTTTTGAGTCTGAAAATTGCAATTTTATTGGTCCACAATTGTGAATATAATGTTAGATACAAAAGTGAATATGTATAGAAGTCACAAGAAATTGCAAATTTTAGAAAGCTTACAAATATCACAGATATCACAAAATGCATAAAACTACTCTTCTTAGTTAATTGCCTGGAAATCTCTATACTAATTTTTTCCCATATTTTTTAGCTGTATACTGTATGCCTCTTCATATGACAACTTTGTAATATAATTTTCTAGAGGAGTAATGGAAAGAGAATCTAGTCTTCCCTCTAATAAGTTTGCTGGAAATTTTGTTTTATCCTTGGCCTTGTTGAACTCGTTGTTTGTAACACAGAGTAAAATTTTTGAGATTGTTGTCCAATTTGGGAAGACCACCATCAACTTCTTCCTTATATATAACTAAGATGTAGGACATTTCAAATTTTCTTGTGCAGGAGCTAGTCTCAATTACCCTTTGAATTGCTGACACTTACAAACCAGCCTGTCTTTCATGTCCCCATTATGGCGTGTTATGAGTTTTGTGTTATCTTTTATAGATAACACCAGATCTCCTCTTGGGGCCCGTGCAGCCATCCCTCAGCTGCTGGCAATAGCAGATCTGCTGAGACCACATGCTGGTCTGCTTCTCCCAATCCTGCCATCCTCCTTTCCTTGCAACTTTATCTCCTGAGAGCGCTCCACAGTAAGCCTTCTGCATGCAACTTTCCGTTTCACAGGCAGTTTCCTAGGGAACCCGATCCAAGACATCTTCATAGATATCAGGCTTTTATATCAAAGCAGTAAGAAATGTAAATCTTTTCCCAATGAGCTCATATGCTTTACTCCTCTTCATCAATAAGATTATCAAATAAATTAAGGTCCTTTACTTCTTTTGGCATTTTCTTTCTTCCTGTTAAGAAATTACTAATTTTGGTACGATCTGAAATTTTTTTATGCTTATAGGCTACAAACATAGGAATCTAAAAACTGTAAAATTCCATTTAAAAAGCAAATAGTAAGGTATGTTTATAGTTGCATGTGCTGCATTATATTTCCGCTGAGAACTGAATTCTCCGCTTAAAATGTTACAAGTCCGACAATGGGCCACAGACCAGCTTCTGGTTCCACACATTACTAACTTCTGTTCTCTTGACTACCCACGTACTTCCATGCTGGGCACCAAAGGACACATTCGTATTACAATATGACCTTTCTCTACCTTCAAGTCACGACATCAGATGAGTTAGAGGTAAGAGTATTCCTGGAAGCCATTCCTACAACAGGACAGCTAGCAATGAAGTAAATATATACAGAGGTGACCGTGAGCAACTTAACTATATCCCACCAAACCAAACTCATCTTCCCCTTCACCGGATCCTAAAAATGCCCATGAAGATTCCAAAGCCACCGAAAGTATGATGTGTGTGGTAAAGGGAAACTGAGGTAGAAAATATCCTACCTTTACAAAATTTACTCCAAGAATTTACAAAAACATGTGACATGAATGCATTGCTAAGGCTCCTCCCCAGGCCTGGGGAGGGACCTGTGCAAGTGCAGGGCCCTGCAGCTCAAACTTAACCAGCTTCACTGTGAAGGCACCTGTGTCTGTGTCTCTCTCTGTAAGGGTGCCTTGAATTTCCTGTGTCCTTGGCTGAAGGCCTCTGTTTCTTCTAAGGCAGCTGCTCTACCTGACTGTTCCGGTCATGTCTCTGTGCCCAGAGGTGCCAGCACCTCGGCTCTGATTGATCCCAGTTGACTGCACTATTCTTTGTGGTTCCCCTATGCCCACCCCTTTGCAAGTAAACCCTCCTCAAATTATTCCATTTTGGGTGTGCCCTCTGTTTCCTGTTGGGACCCTGACTAGTCAACACGCTCTTCTCCCCAATAAGCACCTCTGCTCCCCTCCAGCTGCCCCCTGACTCCCTCCCTTCCTCACCCCATCCCCTGGTCATTCATTCTCCCAGGCCTTGGCTATAGCCACCTCCCTGCCTGATTGTCCTAAGCAAATTCTACCTATTCTTCCAGCTCAGCTCCACCCCACCCTCCTCCCCAGTCAGAGTGGTGCTCAGGAAGCGCGTGGGCAAATGGATGCTTGAGTATTATCCGAGCAGTGTCTGTTTGGTAGAAGCTCCAGGGAAAAGGGAGGGGCTCCTGAAGGTATCGATTTCATAATTAACTCTCGGAGAAGGAGGCTCTTTACAACATCTCTCCTGGAGACCAGACTGACTGTTTACTCCACCTCTTAAGGAGATCCTGTCAAAGTGAGCGAGGTTGCCTCCATTCCCCGGGTGAGCAGGGCGGGATTCCCTGTGTCCGTGAGTGTGTGAGTGATTAAAATGGAGGCTGGCCAAGTTCCATGCACAAATCATTTCCAGCCACAGTGCCGGAGGGACTCTGCAGCAATGCAGGGCAGGAACACAAATGGATCCTCGCTGAGCCTGTCTTAGAGGAGACAGTCATGTCTGACCTAGAGACAGGAGCTTCTGGGAGAACAGAGGGGAGAATGGCACTAATCCAGGGGGAGCAGGGTCCAGGTTTCCTCCTCTCAGTCTCTATGAAATACCTCATTGCAGAAAGTGGTGGGAAATAGCCACTGCCCGGGTTAATGGGAGCAAGTCATGGCCCCCTCCTAGAAAAAGGAGACTGTGAAAGTGGTAGGCTCCAAGCCTTTTGCTCCAGAGAGCAAAACAGCCTGGGAGGCTTGCTGGCTGCCCAGGTAGGAGGTGGCTGTGGGGCCATGCATATTCCATTGGTGAAGAAGATGGGATTTTGGCCAGAGAGGAGGTTCTTGTCTCAGAGTGCAGGAAATCTGCTTAGCATTTGGGGAGGTTCATGTAAAATAAGATGGAGCATGGGAGCCAACTCTCTGCTTTGACTTTCTGAGACTTGAGCCGAAAAAATGTAGGGGCTTTCAAACCAGAAAAGTACCGGATGTCTGGGGAATTGCTTTCACTGGTTGATCTGAAATTTGGACGCATTTTTATCTCCTTCATAAAACTGGAAAATTATGCCTGTCTAAATGTAAGGAAGTGATGGATTACCTCTTTATTCTCCACATGTGCATATGCGGGGTGGGGGCATGGAGCGGGGGTAGTTAATAGTCAGTAGAACATAACATTAAACGTTAGTGGAAAGAGCACTAATCGTAGGCAGTGGATCTGTGACCTAGACCAAGTGCCACCACTAAAATTGTTGTGACCTTAGGCAAGTCAATTTTCTAATCTGAGCCTCAGTATTCTCATCTATAAAATGAATCAATTAGATGAGACGATCCTTACTGTCTCCTCTAGTTGTAAAAATTCTGTGATTCTCGTAAAACCAGTCACAGGCCGTTGAGAGCATGAACTGTAGTCTTCCAATGAGATGAGTCTGTTCTCCTTGGAGCAGCGCAGTAACGGAGCCAGGGTCACGGGACCTGGGCTCTGGTCTTGACCCCACCTCTTCCCATCTGTATGAGCTTAGATAAGTCAACATAACTCTCTGAGCCTCAGTCTCTTCCCCAGGGCTCACAAGGTCAGATCTGGTCTCTCGTTCCCCAGAAAGAAGTTTTGTGACATAAAACCAAAAATGTCTTGGGTCTCACTGTGTCAGTTCCAGCTGAGGAGATGGGCATTTCTGAGCCTTCTCTCCTGGACACCCTGTCACAAATAACTATTAGTCTATCATACGTCCTGACTTAAGATCCACCCTAAAATGTAATCCCCTGGATTTAAATGGAGCAGAAATACACAGAAGATGAAAGTGTCTTGGGGTTTCCTACATTTAGGTTCACATTACCTTCTTAAACTGGGTCTCAACCCCTGACACTATTCTTTTTGGCTAGCTCAACATTGCCAGAATACTCACGAGGTCATTTGGAAGAGGAGACCCATCTCCTTCTGGCGGTTTTTCATGACCCTGAATCCTGGAACCAAAAACATATCCCCATTGGGTCTCAATTCCTCCTCAGACAGCTTCCAACTCACTCTTTCTGCTAATTTATTGGTAACAGAACTTCCTTAAACACAGGAACTGGAAAGAAGTTGTGTTTTCAGGTAGAACAGGTAAGGACTGAAGGCCTTGTCTCTTGGCACTAGTTTTGGATCAGGCAAACTCAAATTTGATTCTCAGTGGACTGGACTACTTTCTAGCTGTGTGACATTGGCTAAGTTACTTAACCTCTCTGAACGTCAGTTTCCTCCTCTGTGAATACCTACCTTCCAGCATGGCCACGAGGTTTAGAGACACTATCTCACGTGTATCTGAAGCTCAATACATTTTAGTTTCTTCTCCTTCTCTTTCCTTTTGTGAAACATTATGAGAAAGTGAAAAGTTGATGACTAAAAAAAAGCTTGGGAGCATCCTGGGCCCATCACATCAGGCCTGCACTCAGCTCTCCAGCCTATCGTTACCCCCCAAGCTTTCATCTCCCCTGTTCTAGTCATGCAGAACCACCCACCCATCCTCAGAACACACCGTACATTGTGCGTTTGCTTTCACAATTCTCTGCCTAGACTGCCCTCCCCAGTCTCCATAAGCCTAAGTATTTCTCATTCTTCACGGTCCAGTCCAAATGCCACATTATGCAGGAGGCATTCCCTGACTTCTCGCTGGAAATCAATGCTGCCTCTTCCGAGTTTCCACATTGCTTTTGCTGTCTCACTTATCATTTTTCCCTTCTATTATAAAGAAGCACAAACATTGCTCCCCCCAGCAGACTGTAAATGGTATATACTGAGCATGTATTATCTGGAAACCCTCAAGAGAGTGACCTGCACAGAGCAGAAACTCAGAAAACCATATCGATTGAATAAATGAATAGAGATGTATTTATTTGAGGCAGAAGACAAGATGAGATAAACTGTAGCTCTTCAGAAAAGGGAACAGAGGGGAAAAGGATCTTACGATTTGCACACTTGTTGCGTAAGATGGATATTGCAATCCCCAATTTACAGAGGTGGGAAAGGAAGCTCATGGAAGCTAAGTAATAATGTCATGTAACCATTAATGGGCACAACGATGTGCTGGGCACTGTTCCTAGTGCTTCTCAGGCACCATTTCACTTAAAACTCACAACAGCCCTTATGAAGTAGTATTATCCTCATTTTGTAGATGAAGAAACTGAGGTTCAATGCAGTTAAATACATAACTCAAGTTTACAAAGTTCAGCCGGGGGGTGGGGACTGTAAATTGATCCACCGTACATCAATGGTGCATAATTGGTGGGGTCCTTTATTTTCCGCGAATGATCGTTTTGTCCTTTAGAGCTCCAGATCCCAGTGAGGAGCAGGAAAAAACACCGACTTGTCAAGCCAAAGATCTCAGAGATTTTTTTTTTTTTTGAGGGAGGATGGGAGTAAAAGAAGTGTTGTTTTTTTGTTTTTTTTCCCAATTATTTCTGTTTCTTTTCAACAAGTATTCAACTAATTCAAGGCCCAAACTTCCTACCAGGCTATTTCTCCCTCTCTAAGTCTGGCCCCTTCCCTCCTCCTTCCCAGGAAGCTGGGCCTTGTTCTCTTTTCTAGATTCTCACTGCCTTGAATGGAAAAGTCCCTACTGTGCCTGCTCACGGGTCCCTGTTCACACCTGCAGCTAAAGTCGGTGCCACAGAAGCTGTGGTCTGTTCTCTTGGCTGAGTTGGGTGTGGCATGACGTCCCTCCCTTCCTCCTTCCTACTGCTGTCCCCCAGCTCTTACTAGTACAGCAGACCTGGGTCACAGCCTGTCCCCTGTGGAGCGGGCAGTCCTCCTCACTGTCTCTGCTTTGGGTCACTTCCCCCTTGTCACTGAGGCCCATGGCAGACTTGCTGGCCTCGGCTCTCACTGACCATCTGCATTCCACCCTGGGGGCCCTCAGGAGCTTCTGGCTCAGGCTGGGGAGCACCAAGCTGAGGTCTGCTCATTGCTCTGTGAGCCCACCCCAGGCCAGTGTGGGGCTCTCTAAGGGCAGTCTCCTCTCAGAGTCTCGTAAGCAGGAAGAGGGGTACGGACTACCGCGCTAGAATCCCCCTCAACTGAGCTGACTACTTCTAACCCTCCTCTTCTGGCTATTTGCCCTTCTCCTTCCCTTCCCTCTTTGCCTCCCATTCCTCCTCTGCATGTTGAAAGGGTTTCCTTTCCCTTCCACTGTTCCCTGTATCGTCTCCTCTCCTTCCTGGGGTGCCCTTCATCTTTTCTTCTTTCTTAGAGCCGTAATGGCAGAATGGCTGCAAGAAGAATATAGAAGGAAGGTATTTTGAAAAATACTATAATCATTCCACCTGTAGCACTAGGAATTAAATCGAAACGTGGCCAACTCTGAAGTTTTGCTCGTACCCACCATATTATAAAGCCCAACATGACAAGACTAGAGTAGGCGAGATCTGGTTTGAACCCAGGTCTAATCCAACCTCAGAATCCAAGCTTTTCCATTACACCATCTTTCTCTTTCTCCTTCCACCAACAGAAAGCATCTTCACACCCTGTCCCCTCCAGATACATCCTGGGGCCTCCATAGCAGGGGTGGGAGTCCCAGGGCCCTCACTGCAGCACCACCATCTCCTTCCTCCCTCCTGGCCAGGCGGAGTCCACAGTATCTCCAGAGGTGTCTCGAGAGTCTGGTAGGAGCGGAAACGCAGACCTGTCTTTGAAAGCACCTGCGCATTTGCTTGCCTGCTTTGCATCACTTAAGACAGGCTTGAGCGGCCTCTTAATAGGCTTGTTTTGTGGTTGCTTTATTCCTCCAACGGGTGAGTGGATCTCACTTGGCTGTATAAAGGAGGAAAGGCAGTTTATGAGCCAAGTGGAGCAGCAAACGTCCGATCAGGCTGAAGAATGCTGAAGCTTCCCACCAGCCTCAAAAACCCTCTGGAGAAGCTTGCTCTGCTGGTTTGGTGCAAGCTTTGTTTCATTCTGTTTTCCCCTTGACCGGATATTCCGAATCTGTTTCACTCACCTGGAAAGTTGCAGAATCTTGACAAGCATAAGGCGATTAAGGGATTCCTAGCTGCTGCTGCTGTGTATTGTGGCGGGAGAAAGGACGGTTGGCATCTTAGATGTGCCTTCACTGGTAAATAGAAATGGAGAGCTGAGGCAATGTCCCAGATCGTTCTGATGTATATGAGCTATACTTGCCCAAAATACGTTGAGTCATAATTTTCAGATAGAGGCAAAGTGATGCATCTTCTTAATTATCTCTGTTCTTTACTGTAGGCATGGAGAAACTCAGTCTAAGGATTTAATTTAGCAATCATCTATTGAGTTCCTGATGCACAAGAGAAAGGGTCCATGCAGGTCGGAGGTTTGGTTACAAAGACAAATAAGAATTGGTCTTGAACCTCACATGGTTTCTGGCTGTTGGGGGCGGATGGGAGTGAGACAACATATGGTGCCTGCTCCCCTTGAGAAAATCCTCTCTCTCTTAACCCTGCCCCCTACTCTGTTGCTTCACAGCCTGAGTTCTAGAAAGATGGGTTCACATGTGCTGTCTCCCAGTCCCCTCCCGCGTCTGCGCCTTTTGGTCCTCTGATCCTGCTTTAACTACCACACCTCTGCGCACACTTTAGCCTTTATCTACTAGAGTTACCTTATTTAGCAAATAAAAATAGGGAACATACTTATACTAGAAATTAAGGTTTAACTGGACACTCTGTGTTTTATCTGACAACACCATGTCTTACATGACTTGTCTGCCAGCTCTAACCTAGCGACTGTTCCCTCCTCCTTAAAACCCTCTCCTCCTTTAGCAGATGTGACACTGATTGACATCACTTTCTCCTGGTCTTCCTCCTTCTCCTTGGACCACCCCTCAGTCTCTTAAATGCTGAGCCCCCTGAGAACTCCAGCCTCTGTTCCCTCTCCTTCTCTCTTGCTGGGACACCTTCAACACAGCCATGGGCTCAGCCGTTGTGGTGTTTGCACTGATGAGTCTGCTTCTAGCGTAGAGAGCGCACTTGCCATGCACACTTCAAATCTCTACACTTCTTGGTCACTTGGGCAACTCCAAAATGTATCACAGGTTCCCCAAATTCAGCACGTTGCAAATTTTACTCATCTGTCCCTCTCCATTTTGTCTCCTCCCAATCTCAGTGAGTTTACACCACCATCCAACCCACTGCCCAAGTTAGAAACGCAGGAGTTACTCTTGATTCTGTCCTCTCTCTACCCTTACATCCAATTGGTCTCCCTGGAGGATGGATTCTATCTTCTAAAGCCCTCCCATCTGTCCCCTCCTCCCTCTCTGTCACTGCCCTATTGCAGGCTGTCGTCATCTGTCACCTGGATCATTGCAGTAGCCTCCTGACTGTTGTCTCAGCTCCCTTTCGCCTTCTCCCATCTTTCTTCCACACTGTCCGCTGAAGGATGTTGCCGACACAAAAGTTGCATTATGCCCTTCACTTGCTTTGTTGGTTCCTCATCAACCATCGGGTAGCTTGTCATAAAAGACTCTTCACCACCTGGTAAATGCTCACCTTTCCAAGCTTATCTGCTGACACAAAATAACCCCAGCCATACTGAAAATACACTCTCTTCCCCGAGCCCAAAGTATGGTCTCAGAGTCTGATTTCACATGTCATGGTTTTTCCTGCAGTGCACTCTTACTCATACTTGAAACCACAGAAAACTATTCATCCTCCCAGTCTCAAGTCAAGCTTTGCCTCCTTGCGGAAGCCTTCCTACATTCTCTAGTAAGACATGACGTGGGAGGGGTGCTCCTTGCTTTGCGTTCCTTCAGCTGCTAGAGTCTAGCACCTCCGTTCAAAAGCTCTTTAGAGCAATGATCTGTTTGCTAGTCTTGAGTGTACTTAATTGTTTGCACATTGCACCAGAGCCTGAGCTCCTTGAACACAAGGACCGTATCTTTTGCTTTGTTTAGTTTTATTAATATTTAGAACTTTAAAAATATCTGTAAGGATATAGAAACTAATACAACCAACACCCGTGTCCCAGTTGCCCAGAGTTGACCACTGTTCATACTGTGTTGTACTGACTTCCAGTCTTATCCCTTTGATTCTGCTCTCATTCCTCAGAGGCAAAATTGGAACCAGAAACCGGACAAACGGATTCCAGGGTTGGTGTTTAAGTGCTGGGGTGAGGTGGGCGGCCATCTGGGAGGAGCAGGAAATGGGTGAAACGTAATCAATCAAGGCATTCTTGTAATGGGCTTTGAAAAAGCAGAAATCCACCTTTTTCTTAAAAATGCCCATTTTCCCAGAGAGTGATGGCCAATTTGAGCTGTGTAGTGGTGGCAAACTAAAAACATTCAATGAAAGTAAATCTTACTTTATGTGATTTTGGCTTAAAAAAAAGATTTTGAAGAATGTGGCAACACTTAAAGCCCTGGTGAAGCTTATTTTAAGTTTTTTTGGGTGCTTACTGAAAGACAGCTGAGAAGACTATGCACCAAAATATGAATTGTGATTATCTTTGGGTGGGAGACTTGGAGGCAATTTTGTCTTCTGTTTACCAATCTGCCTTTTTTTAAAGCAATGAAGAAGAAGGAAGTTGCTTTAAAAACTATAATCAAGGAAAATTAAACTTTTTGAGAAATTTTTTCACGCTAGACAGAGAATTTGAGGAGAAGGAGATTCTATATGGATAGCCTAGCATTTGAAGCTTGAACTTGAATGAGATTTCTCCCTGTCAGGGTTATGGATTGACTGTACCACCCAGGGAACAAACAGCTGACCTCAAATCACATGCCAATATATTCACAGTCAAACAATCACTCAAGAAGCTATAAAGCACACAAAATGCATAGTGGCTAAAAATAATAAACAAACGGAGCTTCTGTGTTTTCTTGCCTGAGAACAAGGGGACTGTTCTTTTAGCCTTTATAGTGAAATAGAGAGACTCTGTGGAAAAAAATACCGCAGTTGGTAAATGTTCTAAGCGAAGCGTTGCAGAGATGTCATGGAATCCGACGGCTTCTGACTTCACCTGGGATTGGCTAAGAACGAAGGACTGGCTGTGAGCAGGTGGCCAGTGGGCCTCTAGATAATCAATTCAACACCAAAAATGACCATTTAAAATCTCATTTTTTTTCCTTGTTAATTTTTTTCCTTTCTGAATTTTAAAACAGGAGAAGTTCATAATGAGAAAGAGATTTATTTAGTGTTTTTCTGCGTATACTCCTAAAACAAGGTTGTGCTTTTCCCCCCAAAAGTAACATCTCTATTCCGGGACAGATTTATAATTGATAAAACAGTTTAGAAAGCTTTGCAAAATTTTGAAGCGTTTTTGAAAACAGAACGCTTTTCCCTATGTATTAAATCCTGTACATTTGGCATAGAGAAAGCAACAAAGCAAAATGCCCAGTTTGGTTTCTTTTAATTAGATACTTGCTAGAGTTTAGTTGTTTTTAGCTCCCTTGCTTCCTTGGGGAAGAGAGTTAATGCTAATGCTTGCTATTTGCACATCCAAATGATGGGGGTAGTTTTTGGCAACCTCTGCACTAACCAGTCCTGAAATACCTTTTTAGCGTGAGGTCAGACGGACACATTTCCCTGAGGACGCTTTCCTGCACAGCTTGCCAGGACTCCACAGGGTGCAACCAAATCCTATAGTGTGAAATGGAAGAATCGGTGCTCACTGGTGTTTGATGGGCAGCGAACTGAGGATGGCAGGTCAGCCTGCCAGGCTCCATTCCAACAAATGCCCTTTAGAGAGCTGACCTTCTGTTTGCTGGGCCTCTCTCTGCTAGATACCACATGGAATTCTGGTGATAAGAGGAAATAATTTAGGGTGTTCATTCAGTCATTCAGTCAGTCAACAAATCTTTATTGGGCACCTACAAGATGTTAGGCATGAATAGATGCAAATAATTTTACAAGAATACAAACTTAGACTTGTGAAAGCATTTCATAATTTGTGCTGAGCTTTCATCTGTGTTATTTCAAAGAAGATAAAACAGACATGGTCCTTCTGCTCAAAAAGTTTACAATCTAGGAGGGGACGTGAAGCACGTGGATAAATTACTGCATTACAGAATAGAATATGGTACATGTCACAAGAGAAAAAGCAAGTCCCTGACTAGGGAATAAACAGCTCTCCTGGAGTCACATGCCAGAGCTTTCTCAGTTCAGATGGTTTGAAAAGGGGAGAGGCCACATCCAGCTTTGGGTCAGGCTTGTGCCTGGGCAAGACCTACCTGGTGGAATTTGGACATGTGAATATGCAGGACAGAGTGGCTGCACTTTTGTCCCCTTCAAGATATTTAAAGGTGTGCTCTCTTGGTTTTGAGGCTCAACATCTTCTTCAGGAGGACGTGTGACAACAATTTGGTTGCCTTCGCAGCACGTGCATTTTGAAATTTAGGAACATTTTTGGAGCCTAAAAGACAATCAAATCGTGGCTAATAATTTATATAGAACTAAACCTACTAAGAGCAGATCTAAGTGTCACGCTTGGGCCATTTTCTAAAGGCACACAATTTAGGGGCTAATATTTTTTTCAAATTGAGAGGGAATAATTTACAGGCTTCAGGGGCGTAGGTTGTTAACTTAGTCCTAAAATTTATAACTCTAATACAATCTCACAAAGATTCATTATGCTGCTTAGGAATGAGACCTCTCCTGGCTAAAAGTTATTCAATAAACACTTTTTGTTTCAACTCTTTATTCTGATAATTGTTCTAATATGATGTAGAAAGATTTCTTGCTTTGGTAATGAATATGTTAATTTTTTCTTTGGTGATTCAATGCCTTGTGGTGTTTCAAATTTCTCATTCCAAACGCCAGTTGCCATTGAACAAGACGGTAGATAAGGAAGATGCAGGTGTTTCAGATGAATGTGTACTGACGTCAGATTTCTTTGGGAAAAAATTACTCACTAAGTCGCCACTGACATGAATGTGAATGTGTGTGTGTGTGTTGCTCTTCTTTCTTCTAAAAATAAGAGTTCATGAGGGATTCTGATTAGTCCCATATTTTGCTTTCCCTGACTTTGCTTATAATCTATAGCATTCATCTAGTTTTTATGACCCTAATATCCTGATTGTCGGTGTCTAAAAAGCTGAAGACATGCCTTAGAAAGTCTTCCATATTTCAACACCAAGAAAAATTAGAGGATTTGCTAAGTTCTGAGCTTGGCTTGGCCTTCTTTCTCCAACTGACTGAAACAAACTAACAAAAATATACTTCTTAAGAATGCATACAGTAATCTGAAGTCTTAGTTTGATTAAATAAAAGATATAAATTAGTCATATTTATTTCCAGATAATTTTCTTAAGCTTTTACAATGCCAAAATCAACTATTACCTGCTGAAGTCAAAAGCCACACATAATGAATTTTATTTCAATGGGCCAAAACATTTCTGTTAATCTCTCCCACCCCTCTGTGTTGAGGCAGAAATGAAGATGAGAGACAAAGTTAAGTCCAATGACAAATATAGAAATGTTTTGCGTACCGAATGAGTGTGTCCATGTTTTTCTGTTTCCATCTGGATCCTTTTCAGTGCGATTACTTATTTTTAGGTTGGCATTTTAGAAGGAAGATGAAATGGCTTCAGGAAATGATGTGAAAGGTTAAGAAGATGGATGAGAAGTGTAAGTCAAGAGCTGTCATGAAGGAAAACGCGCCCTCATAGTTTTATGTTCAATGTATTTCTTAGAAAAACTAGATATCCATACCTCTGCTGAATCTATATCCTTGAAGCCTGTAAACTCGAGTAGCTATGCCATAGCATAAAGGCCCGTAAGAGAAAATGTGGAACTTGAAGTCCTATAAGCATGGGGAGAGGCAGTGTAACCAAGTAAGTGGGAACAGGCCCCCAATCAGGCTGACACTGTTTAAAACACAAAGCCTTGGAGTCCTGGGGAGAGCGGGTGTGAACTAGGACAAGGGGGCACTTTGGTCGTGTTCTTCACATTGAACCCAGGCAACTTATCAAAGCTGAATTACACAGTCTTCAAAATAGCGTGGAGGAAAGAAGCCCTAAGAATCTGAATAAGTATTAACTATTCTCCTAACATTTTGAGAAGTCCCAGATTTCCTAGAAATTGTCACTCCTTTCTGAAGTAAATAACAATGAGGCAGTGAGTTCTGGCTGTGTCTGTAAGTCAGCCATCGGGTGGGCACCAGGACAGCTAAGGGCAAGTAGCGCCACCCCCGCTGTTTGGATGTTCTGAGCTTGTCGTTGACCACGCCAGTCCTGTTCCCGCTGACTCCTGATTCTAGGCTCCCCTTGGGTTCCTGCGGCTTTCTGAACTGGGTTTGGTATTTGTTCATCTTTGACTGAACCTGGGCTCTCTGTCAAGATCTCACCTCATACTCATCCTTAAAGTCTTGACTGCAGTCTGCCTCGGTGACTCTGTCAGGCCCTCCCATTGCCACCCTGGCTCTAGCCTATAGAGATGCAGGCTTAGCTGGGCACCCTTGGCCCTGGAGACAGGGCAGTCCAGCAGGAGTTACGCTGTTGTTTTCTAAGGATGCAGAGGTTCACACGGGGGACCTTCTCCTTTCTTGCCCACACTCCCTCCATCACATGAAATGGGTCCTGTGCACTGATCTGTCATTAACTAAACATGACTTTTCTTCCCTGACACAAAAGAGAAGACTGTCCAAGGTCTATCAAAGGCCTCTTCCCTTTCTTTACCTTCTTTTTCCGTATCTTTCTTCCTCCCAAAAGCCTTTGCTGGGCTCCTCCTGTGAGCCAAGGCCTGCGCTAGGTGCTAGGATTATAAACACACTTTCCTGCTTTATAAATTCACATTCTAGTGCCTTCTGCCTGGAAGAAATAAGACCAATCAAGACTATATGTTCATAGATTTGTTCAACATTTTTGTGTTTTTGCCTCTGTTTAACATAGGGAGGAATATGAGTTGATTTGCTCTTTGTCTCATACTGGCTGCTTAATTAAAGGCATTTAGGAAGAGCTTTGGGGAAAAAATATGTCTTAGAGAGCTTTAACTTCACCAGCCCAACCTGATATCTCCGGAAGAGTTTTTTTTTGAATCTCCATTATGCATGGAGATTTGTAAACCTTTTATTTTGAAATCGTTTATTTTTGAAGCCTTTTATTTTGAAACTGTTACAGATGACAGAAAGTTGCAAAAATAGCTTATAGAGTCCCTTGAACCCAGCTTGACATCTTATATGACTGTGGTACAATATCGAACCCAGGAGGCTGACTTTAGTAGTGTGCTGTTAGGTAGACTATAGACTTCATTCGGTTTTCACATGCATTCATTTGTGTGTATGTATGTGTGTGTAGTTCTATGCAATTTGACCCCATATATAGATTGTGTAACCACCACAACAACTGTACACAGAACTGTTCCATCATCACAATGGAACTCCCTTGTGCCACCTCTTAGGGTCACCCCTCCCTAACCTATCCCTGGGCCCTGGCGACCACGAATCTGCTCTGCATCTCTATAGTTCTGTCATTTCAGGATGATTATAAGTGGAATCATACAGTATGTAAACTTTTTAGATTGCCTTTTGTCACTAAGCATAATAACTAAGCAGCCTTAAGATCTTCCAAGTTGTTGCATATATCAATAACTTGTTCCTTTTTATTGCTGAGTAGTATGCCATTGTATGAATGTACCAGATTTTGTTTATCCAGTCACCCATTGAAGGACATTTGTGGTTTCTCCAGTTTTTTTACTAATACAAATAAAGCTGCTGTGAATACTTATGTAGAGGTTTTTGTATAAACATAAGTTTTAATTTTTCTAGAATAAATGCCCAAGAGTGCAATTGCTGGGTATGGTAATTGCATGTTTAGTTTTAAAAGAATCTGCCTGTTTGGTAGCTTTTTTCCCCCCATTGTATTTCTTTTATTTTATTACTTTGTTTTTCTTTTTCTTTCATTTATTTTTTTCAGGTGTACATGATAACGTATTTCGAATTATGTGTAGATTACATCATGCTCACCACCCAAAGACTAATTGTAATTCATCACCACATACGTGTGCCTTTGGCCCTCTTCCTTCCCTTGGTAGCTTTTTAAAAAAGCTCTATTGAGGTATAATTGATATACAATAAACTGCATGTATTGAAAGTATACAATTTTATGTTTTGGCAAAAGTATAGACCCCCAAACCAACACCACACTAAAGATAATGAACACATCTTTTACCGTCCCAAAGTTTCCTCATGGCCCTTGTTCCTCCTGCCCTTACCTGCCCCGCCAACCCATCCCAAGACAACAGCTGATCTGCTTTCTGTCATGATAGATTAGTTTGCATTTTCAAGAATTTTATATAAATGACACATGCTCTTTTTGGAGGCGGAGACGACTGACTTCTTTCACGCTATATCGTTATTTTGATATTCATCCATGTTGTTGTGTGTATCAATGATTAATTCCTTTTTATTGCCAAGTAGTATTCCGTTCTATGGCTATACCTCAATTTGTGCGTCCATTCTTCTGCTGATGAACATTTGGGTGGTTTGCAGTTTTTGACTGTTACAAGCAAAGCTATTATGAGCATTGATATGCAAAGTCTGTGTATGGATGCACGCTTTATTTCTCTAGGGCAACACCTGGGAATGGAATGGTTGGGTTATGTGTTAGATGTGTGTTTAACTTTTTAAGAAACCGCCAAACTGTTTTCCAAAGTCACTGTATCATTTTTATTTTCCACCAGAAGTGTTTGAGCGTTCCACTTGTTCTGCATCTTTGCCAATACTTGGTTTAGTCAGTCTTTTTAGACATCCTAGTAAGAGTGATATTTCATTGTGGTTTTAATTTCCATTTGTCTAATGACCATTGACATTGAGGATCTTTTCATGTGCTTATTTGCCATCTGTATATCTTCTTTGGTGAAGTGTCTACTCAAATATTTGCCCTTTTTAAATTGGGGTGCTTGTTTTTTATTGTTAAGTTTTAAGAGTTTCCCAAGTATCCCTCCAATAAAAGTCCCCCCCCCACCCTGTTTTTATTTTGTATTTTGATTGGCAGATTAAGCTTCTGTTACTTTAAAGCAAAACAGCCCTAACTAATTCTGACTACACTTTGTGAAATAAAGAGAAATAGAGTTATGGGAACCCAGGAAATGAAGTGGCAAAGATCTTGGCAGAAGGTGAGCTCAACAAGACATTTCCCTTGAAGAGGAGATACCTGAGGGATAGTTTTTTTCCTGCCTACGCCACCTGCTTTCTTGATTCTCTTTTTTGTTTTAGTCTCAGAATTCTTCTCATTGTATTCAGCCTCAGCTCCTCAGTCTTCTTTCTCCTCATTCTCTACAACCTTTATCGAGCACCTGTCAGCTGCCAGAAGCTGTGCTAAGGACTGTGGGGAAAATGATGAAAAGAGCATCATGCGTGCCCTCCAAGAGTTCTTAATTCAATACTGGTAACAGGGATGTACACAAACACATTACAGAGCAGACGGTGATAAATTCTACAACAGAGGAGTAAACAACATGTATGACAACAGAGAAGAGAGCATCATTCTTCTGGGGTGAGAGATGGGGTGGTGAGGGGTGCAGAGATATTGAAGGTTTCCCAGAAGAGGTAGCAGGTGGGCTAGGCTTGGAAAAGTGGATAGGATTTTAACGAGCGGAGAAAGAAGGTGTTTGGCAAAGGGAACAATGAGTGTACGTATGGAATGAGAAAGGACAGAGCCTGCTCAGGGAACACCAGTCTGTGTGCCTGGAATTTAGGGTTTTTAGGAGGAACCAGGGAGGGGGTGGCGTGGGGTGGGGGAGTTGCCATGGCTGGGAAGTTAAGTAAGGGCTAATGATGGAGATGACGGAGTATCTAGAAAGCCCAGCAAAGGAGCCACGGGAGGTCTCTAAACAGGGACTTAACACTTTGTCATCTTTCCCATCAGTTTGTGCCTTTCAAGTGCACCCACACTGCAATAATACATGTAAAGTTTAAAACAGCATTTCATTTGCTGTTTCCTTCAGCATTAAAGATAATATCATTTCATGCAATTTGTGCTGACGATCTTTTATTTTTCTTAAGGGTTTCTCTGAATGCTAAAGTAATACATGTAAATGTATAGAAACTTGAAAAATATTTTTTAAAAAGCCTGATGACGGTTGGAAAGAGACCATAATCCTTCCTTTCAGAGAGCACTTCCACACATTGAAACTTTCCTTGTAAGTTTCACAAGGGCAAAGGCCCCATCCATGATTTTTGTCATTATTGTTGCCTTTTCTGAACTTTATCTGGTGCCCTCAAGTCAGAAAAGTGCTTCCGTGGCCCTTGATCTGAAGCTCTCTTGTGGCATTTAGCCATTCTACCCTGTATTATGGTCCTTTGTGGACCCATCCCTGGATTGTGAACTCCTTGAGGTCTGGATATGTGTCTCATCATTGTATTCTCTCCTCTCTCCCTTACCACCACCCACCTCAAGATTTAACAGCATCTTGCACATAGTGGAGACTCAGTAGATGTTCTTTGAGTAGAAGGAAGGATGAATGGAAGTTTTAATTTTATTATACAGGTCAGTGTTTTTCCAAGTTCTTTGGAGCTCTGGGGTTCAACAGAAGGGCCTTTGAGTTTACCATGAGGGATGTAAGGGGCTTGCCAAGTGGGCAGAATGCTGGCAGCTCCACCTTCCCCACCCCCACCCCTCTTCAGCCAGATCAGTCCCACTTTTCTCTGTGTTGTGTAGTACGGCTCCACATAAGATTTCATTTTTTTAAAAAAGGTATTCTGCTAAAAATGAAGAGTTTAAAATCTGATCAGTAGATACTGATTTGCTGGTGTAGCTCCTTGAAAAAGGGGAAAAAAAGAAGGAATGGAATTCTCATCCAATTCATACAACACTAGGTATAAATCACTCAACCGCTGAGTGAAAAAAAGTTGAAAAAAAGGGCTACGATGTAGCAGTGACGAAAGCGCGGCAGGGGTCCCAGGATCGTCATAAGACAGCGGCGGACGCCCTGAATGCCAGCATGTTTATGAGAGAAGCACTGTTGAACCCTCCCAATCCACTACACAATGTCTTTTACACTCTGGGAGAAACTAACAAATTGGTAATAGCAGCAAATACTCTTTAGTCTTCCACAAACGATTTAACAAAGGGATGGAGGCAGGTTAAAGAACTCTGAGAGTCTATTAGGTTTGTGCGCGCATCAGAATTTATTGAGGCAGAGGATCTAAGTCTTTTTTCTAAACAGCCGAATGGAAGAGGTCACAGGTCAGTAAGAATGTTAACAATGGCCCCGAGACTTCTGAGCAAATACGACTCTGGCCAAGTCCTTTAAAAATGTCTGAGCATCAGGTTTCTCCTTTGTGAACTTGTGATGGTGATACCTGCCCCCATTGCCAGGAAAGGATGTCATGTAAGTCATGGAGGATGATGATGGTGAGAGGGCTTTGTGACCCTCAAAGTGCCATCCAAAGGAAAGGTGCTATTGCTGTTGCTTCTGCCCTGGCGGAATCTTCTTGTTCTGGACCTTCCTCTGACAGAAGCCAGGGTCACTCCTCCTTATTTGTTCTTTTCATTCTCTCTCCTTTTGCCTCAGATTCCAGGGGGTCAGCCCATTCCCGAGCAGAGCCACCTGACATGGGAAGAAGCAGAATAAAACCTATAGCCAGAAGAAAAATCAGTAAACAGACTAGGCCCATAAATGACAGAAGATGGAATTAGCAGACAAAGACTTTGAAATAGTGGTATAAATATGCTCAAAGATTTAATGGAAAATGAATATCACAGGGAATGAAATGGAAGATATACTACAGAACCAAATGGAACTTTGTGGAGTTGAAAAATACAGTATCTGAAATGAAATTATTATGATTTCATGTGATTAATAGTAGATTAGACATTGCAAAATAAAAAGTCAGTGAACTGAAAAACGTATCAATACAAACTTTCCAAACTGAAGCACAGGGAGAAAAAAAGACTGGGAAAAACATTGAACCAAGTTTTAGAGATCTGTCAGATGATATCAAGCTGTTTAACATACTTGTAATTAGAGTCCCAGAAGGGAAGGCAGAAAACCATTGCAGAAATAATGACCAAATATATTTCAAATTTGATGAAAACTATAAACCCACAGATATAAGAAGTTCAACAAACCACAAGACAGAATAAACACAAAGAAAGCTACGCTAGACCGTATGCTAATGAAATTGCTGAAATCCAGTGATAGTTACTAGAGAAGCCTTTTAATTACCCTCTTTAATTAGCTGGCATCATAGAAGGCTATTTTCACTCTTATCTTGTTCTGTACCAGCATATTCCATGTACTCCTCCCCAAGATAAAACAGAGGAACGAGGTCCTGAACATTAGCAATAAGAGTTGTTATGTATCAGGCAGTGAGCATGTACCAGGCACTCACATTACCTCGTCTAATCTTTACAATAATCCAGTGAGATGGGAGCTATTATTATTCGTTTTATGGGTGAAGAAACAGAAGCACAGAGAGGTTAACTTGTTCAGACCATACAACTTGTGCTGTGGAGCCAAGGCTCAAATCCAAGGAGGCTGACCCCCAGCCCACCATGCTTGACACCACACTGGATCAGCATCATGAAGGGCATCACAGAATTCTAGCGGAAGGGGAAATGCTGTTTGTATTTCTATACTGCGTCAGCCACAAAATGGCTTCTTACTAAGTCACAGCTTTCAGCTACTTTCCCCAAACCAATACTACCTCCTCCCAGCTTGAAAAAAAATCTTAGAAAAGTCTGTTCTATGCTTACTCACTATGATTAGATCCCAAGGACCGGTAAATGAATCATCCGTAATTTGAAAAGCAATGAACTTGGAACCAGAAGACACTGATTATTAGCTCTATGACCTCAGGCAAGTCACTTCTCTGGGTCTCAACTTCTTCATGTGTAAACCAGAGAAAATAATAAGTAATTATAAGGACTACATAAGAAAACCTAAGTGGAAGTGGTTTGTAAAGTGAAAAGTAATATGCAAATTTGAGGAAACTTTTCGTGTTTATTTAAGGAGGGCCATTTTGAAATGGAGTCGATATCACTTAATTGAAAACGTAAGCAGCAAGATCTGATCATTCATTTTGTTTCTTGTGACTTATGACTTATATAATACCTTTCACTTCTGAATAAGAATTTTTATATAAAGATTTATTTTCTTTGGGGGTAAAGTTTAAAGAGACAACAGGATCCTCAAGCTCTGTTGATACAGGGTATTGGCAGCTCAGGCTGATACACCATAAAAAGAAGCCTTTAGAAGCTTGTGTATACATTGTAACACTATGCATCAAAACTTTAAAAATGTATACCCCTTAACCCAGCAAGTCCTCTTCCAAGAATTCATCTTATGAATGAATATTTAGTCATCTAGCATTTTTTTAATAATGAAAAACTGGAACCAATCAAATAAATAAGTATGGTCATTTGATAAAATACTCTATAGATAATAAAAGCCATTCTGTAAGAGAGTGACATTATTAATCTGGAAAATTATTAATCTAGGGAAAAGAAGTACAAAAAAGCAAAGTTTAAAAAGGAAGCTATAAAAATAGAATTACCATATAATCTAGCAATTCCATATCTGGGTATATACCCCCCAAAATTGAAAGTAGCATGTTGAAGAGATATTTGTACACCCATGTTCATAACAGCATTATTCACACTCTCCAAAAGATGGAAGCCACTCAAATGTCCATCAGCAGATGACTAGATAAATAAAACGTGGTATATACATACAATGGGATATTATTCATCCTCAAAAGGAAAGAAATCCTGACCCATGCTACAGTATGAATCAATCTTGAGAACATTATGCTAAATGAAATATGCCAAAAGAAATATGCCTTTACAATATGCCAAATGAAATATGTCTTTGCAAAAAGACAAATACTGTATGATTCAACTTACAAGAGGCACCTAGAGTAGTCAAATTCATAGAGACAGGAAGAGAATGATGGTTGCCAGGGGCCAGGGGGAGGAGGGAATGGGGAGTTGTTGTTCAACGAGTATAGAGTTTCAGCTTTGCAAGATGAAAAGAGTTCTGGAGATTGATTGCACAACAATGGAAATGTACTTAACACTACTGAACTGCACACTTAAAAAATCATTAAGATGGTGATTTTATGTTATGTGTATTTTGCCACAATTAAAATTTTTTTAAAGGCAAGGAGGAGTTAATGAGGCATATAGGGAAGAGCGTTGCAGGGAAAAAGAAAAAAGAAGAGTCACGTTAAAAAAAACATACAAGCACAGGAGAGCATGGTACATTCTGGGAACTGCATGTACTTCTACATGGCCGGATGGAACCGACAATTTAGGACTCCATACTCCGTGTTTAAGAATTTGGACTTTATCTAGAAAAGCAATATTGAGTTGATTTGCTTACGATTGCTTATTGAGTCAACAGTAGAATAGTGACAGGATCACTCAGACCTCCTGATTCCCACATTAGAGGATGTATGTTTTTGTAGACATATATGTTTAATAATCATCTTAAATGGGCAAACACCTATATGAAACACTAGTACTGCAATGCTTAATCCATTAATTGAATGGTAGCACACATTTTCCAAGAAATAAATATCACTCATTAAGATTCTTAATCTTCTGGGGCCAGCCCCGCGGCCGAGTGGTTAAGATCCTGCGCTACACTTCGGTGGCCCAGGGTTTCGCCGGTTAGGATCCTGGCTGTGGACCAGGCACTGCTCATCAAACTATGCTGAGGCGGTGTCCCACATGCCACAACTAGAAGGACCCACAACTAAAAGTACACAACTATGTACCTGGGGGCTTTGTGGAGAAAAAGGAAAAATAAAATCTTTAAAAAAAAAAAGATTCTTCATTTTCTATCAGTATTGCTTGTTAAGCCCCTTTGAAACTAAAAAATAAACGTAAATTCCTATTTTAAAAAAGAGGCTACAAAATAGCACGTACGATACTATTTTTGTAAGACAATGTGCACGGGAAATACTAGAAATATTTACAGCAAATGTTGGCAGTTATCTTTAGGTTGTGCAATTTTGGTTAATTTTTGTCTTTTTCCTAGTGCTTTTCTGTTTTCTAATGTTTCCTCACAGAGCACATAAACTAGAAGAAAATGTCACTAAAGAAAAAGTAATTCTAGGTTCACTCCATCCAATGGCAAATTTTTCAAGAATACTTTGGTAACTGTGTCAATCTATTCTTTTGAGTCCAGGAGCTATTAATTCCCCTACAGGTCAGCGTGGCTCTGCAGAAGGAGCTGGGAACGTCAGAGAGCAGCTGCTAACCCAGGAAGATCCTAGCCCTCAGTGCTTCCTTCTTCTCTCCCTCCCTCCTTTCCTTCCAGTGCCATTGATCCTTTTCAGTCCCCTGCTCAGTCAGACTGTCTTTCTAGAACTAACACCTGCTTGATGAGATCACTTCCCAAGTAACCTGATATCAGCGCGCTTAAGTACCCTGGGAGCAAAGTATGCTGGGAATTCCAAGATCTCTCAGAAATGGAGCCATGTTAGAGATCTAAATTCAGCTCAGAATTCCCTATCTTACAAAATGAGGCCATTTTGCAGAAGCTCAAGGAGGAAGGAAAGAAAAGGGAGGGAAATAAGATTGACAGAGAAATGTCAAAAGACGTGAGAAGGGGCCAGCCCTTGGCCGAGTGGTTAAGTTCACGCTCCACTTCCCAGCCCAGGGTTTCGCTGGTTGGGGTCCCAGGCGCAGACATGGCACCGATCAACAGGCCATGCTGGGGCAGCGTGCCACAAAAAACGACTAGAGGCACTCACAACTAGAATACACAACTAAATACTGGGGGACTTTGGGGAGAAGAAGAAGGGAAAAAAAGATTGGCAACAGATGTTAGCTCAGGTGCCAATCTTTAAAAAAAAAAAAAAAAGACATGAGAAGCTTACAGGGGAGGAAAGAGGGAAGGAAGGGTGTAGGCTAATTCCCAGGCCTCTGTGCACGAGGACATAGAACACGCTTCAGCAGGGACCTCAGTGAGATGCTGAATACAGCTTCTGATCGTGAAGGTCATCATGCTATCACATGTAACCGGAGAGACTCAGACTCCTTAGAAAACAGAGAGATCTAGAATCCCAAATCTGTACTAATAGGAAGCACCCTCGCTATGCCTTGCTTACCTCTGAACTTCCCAGGCCTCCTTGCTGCTTTTCATCCTCCTCTTCCCAGCCTGGAAACTTGTTCCCCGTTTTCCCTTTGGCTAATTTATCCTTCAGACCTCAGCGCAGGTTTTCCTTTCTTATCACGTATCACATTATACTTAAGTTATCTGTGTTGACTTCCTTCATTTAGCCATAAGCTCCTTGAGGGCAAGAACTGGACCATATTCATCTCTGTAATCACACTGCCTGGAACACAATAGGTGATATTAAATATTGAGTGAACTGAATTGACCTGATTGAAGAATTAAGACTTTTCTTTTTTTTTTTTCTGCTTTATCTCCCCAAACCCCCCCTGTACATAGTTGTATATCTTAGTTGCAGGTCCTTCTAGTTGTGGCATGTGGGACGACACCTCAACGTGGCCTGACGAGCGGTGCTATGTCCTCGCCCAGGATCCGAACCCTGGGCCGCTGCAGCAGAGCGTGCGAATCTAACCACTCGGCCACGGAGCCGGCCCCAAGACTTTTCTTGTTGCTAACGCTGTCACATTTCCTACTTGAAGGTGAGCAATTTTTTCACTAACAACTGAGCTTGGTGCCTTGATCAACCTCTAGAGCCTCCAGAGACCCAGCCTCCTTCTAGAGCCACCGAGGGCATTATCCATCAGCATCATCCCCAGGAACATCCTGTACCAGGCCCCTCAGACAGGAGGGGTTTCTTTGGGGCGGAAAGACTAATGCGGTTCTCCTGCTGCCATCACTAGCTCTGGACTGGCTAACACCTTTGTTATCCTCTAATATAAACCCCTGACCTAATCGCTTCTCTGGAAAGCCATCTTCATTTAAGAAGATCAGAGTTAAGAATTTTAAAACATTCTCCTCCTTGAGTATAGAGAATTCAGGAGTAAGAGTTTTCTCTGAATAGGAATCTCCCTTGCTCACTCCTGCTCAGCCTTCTCTCCACGACCAGCTTTATAAGGTGCTCAATGAGATTCCGTGCTCAGAGCCCACCTCCAACACACTGTACAATTTTGTTGACCAGCCGTTGGTTTGGCTCTGGAGAATAGCTCTACTGACCCCCAGTAACCTGTGTTCCTCAAGTGATCCCAGCCTAAAAAAGGACATGTGAACAGGCTGACCTCACAGTCAGCCTGGCCTGAGCTTGACCTCCACCTGATCTGAACTTCCTGGCACTTTGGACCAGAACAGCAGTAGCCACACCCAAGTTTCCAGTATAAGGTCACAATGCAAAGAAGGGGATCAAAAGCACTGGTCCAAGGAGATCCTCCTAAATGCTGTATTGTGTTTGAGTTTTTATTCTCTCCTGGTTTGTTCACAATTAACTTGCAAAGCTGAGTGAACAGATAGCTTCATGAACAGATATAATGAAATCTAGAGACCAGCTATAAGAATTATATACTCTTGCAGCATCTCCTTGGAAGATTTATCAAATTAAACGACTGGCTGTATTTCTTTCTAGCTCAATGTAGAGTCACCAAGAATGCTTCACTGTAAGAGGCTATCAGAAAATGGACTATCTCATCTATGAGATCTTTTATACAAATCTCATGGTAGCCACAAAACAAAAAATCAGAGCAGAGTCACAAGGCATAAATAAAGAGAAAACCATCACAGAAAACCACCAAACTGAAAGGGCAGTCAGAAATACAAAGGAAAAGAAACAATGGAAATAATACAACAACGGGAAAACAAGAGACAAAATGGCAGTATTAAGCCCTCATATATCAATAATCACTCTAAATGTTAATGGCTTGAATTCACCAATCACATGATAGTCCGGGGCCTGGCAGGGATGGGAGCAAGGAGGCCTGCAACTGCCCGGCACCAGCTCACCATCCTCATGAAGCTAAGGCCCAGCCTTGCAAGGGGCAGCTAGACAGGGTCCTCCTGGGTGCACCATCAGCCCTCTCTGACTGCAGGTACGGCTTCGGCTGCTCTTCTCCCCTCACGAGGCCCCGCCAGTCCTGTCTGGGTGTGGAGCATCCTGCAGCTGCCAGCCCAGACAACTTTCTCCAGCCAGTGATGCAGAAGAAATATACTTCTGCTCCTACAGTCTGCCTTCCAGTCTGAAATTGAGCTTTAAGATTGTTGGCATATGCCCCACTTAACCCCTTTTGGTTCCAGACACCCCATCCACCCTACAAAGCCATCTTTCAGAACAGGGGTATCATTTTAATGTCCTGTTTCTATCTTATCTCTTGCTAGTGTAATACTATGTATTTCACATCTGCTCTGGAAATATGTATTATGTCAGAAGGGGAAAAATAAAATTTGTATTTCTGTTTCCTAGTCAAAATAATAATAATAATAATGATTCACCAAACAAACTTTTGCCTTTCTTTTTCTGGTGTTTCATTTAACTGGTTTATGCCTCAGAGTAAAGCTATTATAATGACATTATCCTTCTAATGAGCAACGGTGCAATGCTTTCCTGATGGCAAATACCCAGAATTATGCAGTGTTTAAAAGCCACCACAACAGTAGGGAACACTCACTAATTTTTCTATGGCAAATACCCTAGTCGTATTCAAAATGAATGAGTGTAATTCTTTTCCTGTTTTTTTTTCAAACTTCTAATTCTTTTAATAAATCATAGCTCCTAAAAGGAATAAGCATAGTTCATTAGCAGTGCTAATAAAAATGTCATCTTCAGTAAAACTTACCAGAATATCATTCCCTGGAGCAAATTGTTTTCAGATGCTTTGTTTGCCAACTTTATTAATGAAAAACTTTGTGGTCTGGATTAGTAAATTGCACATAATTGAGAGAGAGAGAGGGGAGTAATCATCCTTAGACAAGTAATTATTTCTATAATTTTTTAAAAAAAGACTAACGATAGTGTTACGAACCTTCAGGGGTACTAAGAGGTTTTTTAAAATAAGAACACTAGTGTGAAAAGCATTATTATTGGTAATTATTTTTCTGCCATTAATTGCTGAAGGTTCCTTTTCATTCGTGTTTAACCAGGGAAATTTGAGAAGTTTGAAGTAAATAGTTTTCCGGCTATAGATGTAAACAATTACCCAAGATTTGAATTTCGGACTTCCAAGGCTTCAGCTATGTAGTTTCCTTCTTAGACAAGTTTGTCCTAGAGAAATACAATTCATTTTAGTGCCTCGCTCCTACTAGCATAATGCATATTAGTTGAACCTAATGAATGAAGCTTTTATTGAAGTAGCAGACTAAACAGTTATTCTGATATCATTTTTGCTCCTTTTAGGGAACTTTTTCTGTCATTGTGGAAATAAATGATGACCACCTGAATGAGAACAGTGACTATTTATTCAGAGCTTGCTATAGCTTGGGAGTCAGCTACCATCATTTGAGTTTGGCAGGGACTCAAAGGCAAGCAGGGAAGTGAGAAAGCTTTATTTAAAAAAAAAAAAAACAGGAAAGCTTCAGCTATGCTCTAATTGGAGGTTTTTGACATGGGAAAGCTGGAGGCAGGATAACTAGAGGCAGAGGATTCTATATGGTTGATTTGGGGAGCATATTTGGTTTTCTCTGGTTAGTCCTGAGTTAAAAGTAGGGGAAACATAGGGAAGCTGGCAGTCATGGACCTAGTCCTGATCATGCTAGACCAGTTGCTGCAGGTTGTGCTTTGGCACCCTGGGCTGGTTGCTGCAGAGGCTGTGGATCAGAGACCTACCGTCATATACAGCCTAGCCAGTATCTGTGTGTATGTTCACTCTCTCTTCATATATAGCAGTCAATTTCTTGAATTGCTTTCTCATCTCTATCTGCCTTGAAATCTCAAAATGTAGCGGCATGCAAAGTGATTTATCAAGCTATTAAAATCCACTCTTAAAGAGCGGGCATCAGAGATTGGGAGCAAAGATAGGGATGACGCATGAATTTTAAGTAAACACACTTCACCAGTGTTTGTAGTTTAATTTTTTTAACCATAAACAGATTTTACTTACATAATTTTTAAAATTATATATTTGTTTTAAAATATACCCTTAAAGAAAGCATCAGAATATAAACTAAGGCATAGTAATATTTTAAAACTGGATGCTAATGAAGAATGATTTTACTTGGAGTTTTTATGATTTAGGGGGGAGAAACTTGATATTTTCCCTCTCAAAAGATCTTCTGTTTCTAGGAATTTCAGGGACTCACATATTAAGTTGGAAAGGTTCTGAGAAGTAATTTTAAAATTGTCTATAAGCAGAACCACATTTAAAGTTTCCTAGAGAGAACATCAGAGACCCCTAGAAAAAGAGATTCTGTACTCTTTTTCTTTCCGGTCCTGTGATGACCACTTCCTCCAGCTGTCTTATTTTTCAGGAGGGATGGCTGTGGCAGGAGAAATTGGAGTTATCAGATTCTTTACATCTGCTTTCAGCAACGGAATTCTGCTTAAGGATTCAATGTGACATGGAAGTCATTGTGCATCACCTAGCTTCTCTTTACATAAATTTTTAAATAATCTTTATCTTTAATCAAATTATTGCATGCAAATAGTTTTTAAATGTCAAAGAGTGCTAAAAGTCTTACGGTAATAATAAAAAAATAGCTCCTTGCCCTCTCCTTCCCTCCCAACTGATCCCATCCCACTGCCGAGAAAAATCTTCAATTCTTTTAGCTGTTTCTTCTGGAATTTTCTTCTACACTACTAAATAATATAGAAGATCGACATCTTTGTTCAGCAATTGAAATCCTCAATTGATTTTTATCAACCTGAAACTATTAGTTTACTGATTCTTATCCTCCTATTACAATTATCTCTCTCTCTCTTTTTGTTGTTAAATCAGTTTCCATTACTATATTATGTTTTCATTATTAGGACTACAAAAATATTGTACTTTTGAGCCAAACAGTGGATAATGATTATATTTCCTTTCTTACACAATTTATTTTCCTGGAGTTAATAGATGCTTCTCATTTCCGTAGTTTTCTTTCAACATCTTCTTAAGTTTTCCACATCCTCCAACAGCTCTGAAAATCTCCTCTTGATACATTTTTCCATATGATCGAAACTATGAACTAGTTGACCAATTCTATGTCTATCTAGGATACATTGATCCTGAAGTCCTCCAACCCTCCAATTTGTACTGCTTTTTCTCAACGCCCTCCTCTATAGCTGTAGTCCTAAAATTGTCTTAAACCAGCATCCTGGGAATTCCCTTCACCTATTCCATACTGGATCCTCTTTCTTGGGTCCTACATCTCCTTTTTTGGTTTTGCCCTTATTTTGCTGGAGCACATCCATCTAGAAGCCTGAAAAAGTACGCAAGGGAGATAAATTTTTTGACAGACAAAATTTTTTAAAATTTTACCCAGATTGATAATCTGGTTAGATATGTAACTCTGAAGAAAAGTAATATTTCCTTAGAATTTTAAATGCATTGTTTTAGTCTTCTAACTTCCAATGTTATCAAGAACTCTGATGCCATTCTGATTTCCAATTCTTTGTACACTGACTGTTTTTTCTCTCTGGAAGCTTTTAGGATCTACATTGCACTTTTAGTGTTCTAAAATATCACAATGATGTGTTTTGGTGTGGGTCTTTTTACATTCATTATTGATGATGTTCAGTAGACCTTTTTTGATTTGTAGACTCTTTCAGTTTGGAGAAATTTCTTGTATTATTTACTTGTTAATTTCCTCCCCTGATCTCCCTTTTGGAATACCTATTATTTGATATCCCTTGTTCACCAAACATCTCATTTTCCTATATTTTCTTTCTCATTCTTTGTCTTTTCTTTCTGAAAATTTCTTTGACTTTATCTTCTGACCTTTCATCCAAAATTTTAATTTCAAAGAAATTTTTCTTCCTTTTTGTTTATAGTCCCCATTTTATGGATTTAATAGCTTCTCTGAGGACATTAATTATAATTCCTGGATTTTTCCTGTATTTCTTGCATTGACTCTGAACTCTGGTTTTCTTTGAGTTTTTTTTCCTTAGTTTGTCCATTTTTGGTCTCCATCTTCCATGATAGAGGCATTCCCCAAATGTCGGGTGGTCCTTGGTGGCCTCTTCCTGTTGAAAGCTGGAGAGATTGGAGTTCTGTGTACATGGAAGGAGCTTCTTGTCTGGTTAGCATTCTTGAAGGGCAACAAGGTGACCAACTTGACTTTTTTTTTCTTGCTGAGAAAGATTTACCCTGAGCTAACATCCATTGCCAATGTTCTCTTTTTGCTTGAGGAAGACTTGCCTTGAACTAACATCTATGCCAATCTTCCTCTATTTTTTTATATGTGGGTTGCCACCACAGCATGGCTGCCTACAAGTGGTGTAGGTCCATACCTGGGAACTGAACCTAGGCTGCTGAAGCAGAGCGCCCTGAACTTAACCACTAGGCCATGGGGCCAGCCCCTCAACCTGACTTTTTTAAAAACAGCTTTATTGAGATATAATTCACATACCATACAATTCACCCATTTAAACTGTACAATTCAATGGCTATTAGTATATTCACAGAATTGTGCATCCACAACCACTTTTAGAACATTTTCATTAACCTCAAAAAAATTCCTCACCACTTATCCTTCCATCACCAACCCCTCCCCTCTCCACGCCCCTCAGGCCTAAGCAACCACTTATCTACTTTCTGTCTCTATAGATTTACCTATAAATGGAAAAATACAACATCTGGTCCTTTGTAATTGGCTTCTTTCACTTAACATAATGTTTTCAAAGATTATCCATATTGTAGCATACATTAATACTTCGTATCTTTTTATTGCTGACTAATAATTCATTGTGTGGCTATATCACATTTTATTAATCCATTCATCAGTTCATGGACTTTTAGGTTGTTTTCACTTTTTGGCTATTACAGATACTGCTGCTATGAACATTTGTGTACAAGTTTTTGTGTGGACACATGTTTTCAGTTCTTTTTGGTGTATACCTAGAAGTGGAATTGTTGTGTCACATGATAACTGGATGTTTAACCACTTGGGAAACTGCCAGACCGTTTTCCAAAGTGGCTGCAGCATTTTACACTCCCATCAGCAACATGTGAGGGTTCTGATTGCTCCACATCCTAAGTAGCACTTGTAATAGTAGGCATGTCTTAATAGATATGCCTCTTTGATTATGGCCATCTTGGAGGGTGTAAAGTTGTATCTCATTATGGTTTTGATTTGTATTTTCCTGATGGCTCAGGCTAACCTTCATTGTGAACCTTCCAACTATAAGATTCTATTGATCTTTTTTCTCAGGCAATTCAGTTTTTCCACCTGGAGGATCTCTGCCTAGCCATGGCTCCTGGATCTAGAAGGAGGAAGAGGGCTGGTAAAGGAGAATCTCTGTGTTCAATGCGCATATTTTCCTTTAGTCTCCTGTTTTTAGGACTGTAACTCAGCACCATCTTCCTCTATGTCTGGTGTCCCAAAATCAAAAGCCTCTCTTATTCTCCAGCAAATAAAACTCTTGTCTTTTGGAGGAGTAGGGAAAGGTGGTCAGCGGTCTGAGTGTGTGGGAACCTAATATTTAACTTCTCCTTTTCTAGGTATTTAGCCCTTCTCTTGTCTTCACTTTCACCCCACCACACCTGGCTGTACCTCACCTTCCACGGCATCTGGAGCCTCTATGTCTTTAGCGTTTTTACGGTTCTTCAGGACAGGTGTACCTGCTTTTTTTCTTTTACTTTTTTTTAGATTTAAAGATTTACTTAAGAAATATTTCAAATATTCACAAAAGTACAGAGGAGAAATAGAACAGACAGTCTTGTATTCACCATGCAGAATTAACACGTTAGCACGTCATACACACACACACTTACACACACACACACTTACACACATTCTTCCCCTAGTTGTTCTTTTTTTGGTATCTTTTCTTTTCTTTCCTTTTTTTTTTTTTGGTATTTTACACTCTCCCAACCCCCAGCCTAGGCATTTGAATTTGACCATCTCTCCAACTACTTTCTGCCTTGTTGGGGGTGACTAAGCACTCTTATTTTCACTGAGGATGGAGGAACAAGTTTCTTCCTGTCCGAATATTTTGGGAATGATTTTCTGAGAGAAAAAAGAATAGAGACGTAGCTTTATTTTGCTCCCTTGAATCCAAGCTGCTCTAAATTATTATGGTAGCATTTCCTATTAAATATTTGCTCCTCTCGTATTCTTAAATTACTTTATTCATCTTCATTAGCAATGGATAAGGCCCTTTTTTATTTTTGTTTTTGTAATTATTTTGTTGTTCCCCACTAGCTTTGGGCTTGGCTTTATTTATTCATACAGTAATTTGCAATTTGAAATGATATCCAACTTGGGGAATTTTTGCAGGGTTTTAAAAAAGCCTATTTGGAAGTTTCTTCAATGTAGTCCAATTTATTTGAGGACATTTTGATCACAAATAGTTAATCTCAGTTGATAAAATTATCTTTTGGAAGGAATTAATCTAATTTAAAGGAAATTTAAATAGAAAGTAAGATTTAAATGATTCTTTGTCTTTACCGTTCTTCTTGTGAGCTTAAAATAAAAGGGAATAATAAAGGAACTCAGGGTTATACAACATGAGGAACAGGAAAATTACAGCTCTAGCGAGTGTCATTTCCCAAAAATGAAAGATTGGCACAGAAAGCTTTTGGAAGACTGTGGCAGTTTTCTGTGCTAAAAGAGATTGGTCACTGGACTCAGTCCATGTCCAATTATGAAGACTCTTTTGGCTTCTTTTGCATATCAGAATTCTATTAGCCAAGCCACATCTCAGAAGTGAAATACAAATCACTTCCTAAAATTCTAATAGCATTTCTTCAGATTCCAATTAAGGTTCCAAGTTTGTGTTTTGCACCCATGAAAGGATAATCTGACCAAGGGGCCCTATCCAGAGGCTTCTTTGAATAGACACTGGTAATCCTCTTGGCAGGGAGTGGGGTGGGGAGGCTGTCTCATGTAAGGAGATTTGAGTATAATCCTGAGGATTTCAATACGGGATCCTGCGGTTCTGTCAATGCCCCGAGTTCTTCAAAAGCAGAAAGGCAAATTTGGTTAAACTTGGAAATGTATGTTTAGAAAAGATTACTAATTCCCACTGCCTCTCCCCTCCAAGAGGAAGACTGATTACACCTGAAATGCCAGTAGCATTCCACTCTCAGGGAAAAGTCTTTTGATAACTGCATGCTGATACTGTCTCGGAGCTCTTCTGGAGCTTACTTCACATGTCTGTAAAATGAAAGGATGGTACTAAACGATGTCTGAGGGCCCTTCCAGGTCGGACGTCCCATACATCTGCGAAACCTCTCATTCGTACTCAAGGGTATTTGTCAGGGTAGAGGAAGGAGAGAAGGAAGCTACAGGGTTTTAAGTAAACAGCTTTGCATTAAAAAAAAACAAAACCAAAACATAACTCATTTAGTCATAACATATAACTAGGGTATGGATATTTGTTTCTTTGTGGTCAGAGGTGAAATTCCTTTTTCCATCAAAATTGTCTCTGCTGTTAAAAGAATTCAAATATACGATAAATAGGTAACAGACTAGCCCATTGTGCTTTATTCTATTAGTATCTCTCTTTCTGACTCTGTCTCCATGTCTGTCTCTCATATACACACGTACCCCTCTCCCCTCCCCCTACACACTGTCTGGGGTTTTTTTTTGTTTTTTATTTAGAAAGGAGTCAAGTAAAGAAAAGGCAACAAAGTCTAATAGAGAAAACAATGAACTATCATTCAGTCTCAGCTCCATTACCAGCTGACTGTGGCATCCTAGACTGGGCTATTTATTTCCTTCTTCCTCGGTGTCCTCCTCTGCAAAGCGGGAGATCGTAACCCGTAAGTTTATCTCATAGGTTACTGTGAGACTACAATGAATTGAATCTGGCTTTGAACACTGTATGAAGGGCTATACCAGTAAAAGAGTATCCCAGTTTAAATAGGAGGTGGTTATTCATCCTACACACATCTAGGGACCCATTACACCATCATATAGAAATTTGAGGGTAGATCATCCATTAAAAAGCATGAGTTTAGTGCCTAATTGTCACGAGATGGGCAACTGTCCACATTTTAAAGGGAATTGGTTTCAACTTGTACCTTTCATTCCGATAAGAATTATCTATGCGGAAGAAGGTCAGTCTCAGTACCACCTCAGCTGGGTAGAATGGATTCTGGATGTGGATAAAATGGTACCAATACCACAGCAGGAGCTGAAGACTCAAACACTCAGAACTGTGGTCTCAGAGGTCACTTAGTCCAACCTTCCGTCCTGTGTGTCTACCTCCCGTTGACAAGAAAGCCTTGCTGGATTCTTTCAGCCCCTGCTTGATAAGAAACTCTCACCACCTTGGGGCAGTTCTTTGAAATTTTGGACCCCTCTAACAAATCACGTTAAAGAAGAACTTCCTGTGTCCCTGTAACTTTCATCCATTAGTTTCAGCCCTGCCCCCTGGATATAAAGAATAAGCCTGTTTGAAGATTGAGGTTAAGCTCCCCGGAGCCCTCTCTTTTCTCAAAGAAATGACCCTAGATTCTACAATTGTTCTCCTTAGGGTAAGGTTTCACATCCCCTATTATTCTAGTTACTCTCTTCTTTCCAGACCCTGGTTTCCCTAGATCCCTCTTAAAGTGTACAGCCAGGAAATGCTCCCTAAGCTCTTCGCAGAGATCTGACCGGCATGCTCACTTCCATCATTCTCGACACTGTTCTTCTTGCAGCCTAAGCTGGCATAAACGTTTTTGACAGCATCACATCCTTTCCTTTTAGTGATTGCCTTGGCACAGGCAGCACACTGCCACTCTGCCAGAGTGAGAGCAAAAGATGCAGTAGAGTCTGACAGGACCTGGGTACATTTACAGAGGATAGGCTGGGGATGTGGTTGGGGGAGAGGACAAAGACAGAAATTTGGAGCTATAAGGGTGGCTTGGGTAGAAGGGAAGATTTAGAACTGGGAGATAATTCTTTGAGATCACATCTCTGACATCTCAACAGAAGAATGGGAGATTTGAGCCTTTCCCTGTGGTCCTTTGACTCCTAAGCCTTTTAAGCTATTTGAAAGGAAAGTGAACTTGGGGCTGGGAAGTGTATATATAATTTTTTTTTTTAATGAGGAAGTTGAAAGAGTAATCAGATCCTATATTGGATCCTATTCAACGGCAGCTGCTACTCGCATAAAGTAAGAAAGATTTCAAGGAAACAAAAGTTGCTTGGAAAAATCCAGTTGCCACTGTTTTGTATGTAGTGATGATGTGATAGCCAGCCTCCAAGATGGCCTCTAATGATTCTTACTTCCTGGTATTCATACTCTTGAGGCTGACCTAAGTAACCAATAAGATATTGTGAAAATGATAGAGTGTTACTTCTGAGATTAGGCCATGAAAGATGTTGTGGCTGCTGCCTCACCCTCCCGGATCACTTGCTTTGGAGGAAGTCAGCCACCATGTCATGAAGACATTCAAGTAGCCCTTTAGAAGGATCTTCATGGTAAGAAACTGAGGCCTCCTGCTAACAGCCAGCATTAACTTACTAGCCATGGGAGTGAGCCATGTTGGAAGAGCCTCCCTTAATCCCAGTTAAGAATTCAGATGACTGCAGCCTGGTAGATATCTTGACCGCAATCCTTGAGACCCCAAGCCAGAACCATCCAGCTAAGGTCCTCCTGAATCCCTGACCTGCAGAAACTGTGAGATAATGTTTATTGTTGTTTAAGTTACAAAGCTACTGAGTTTTAAGTTACTAAGCTTTGAGGAGTTTGTTATGCAGCTATAGATAACTAATACAAATTGATAGAAAGAAGGAATGAGGAATAAAGGTCCCTCATAGTAGGCCTGGACTTGTCAGGGCCCCTAAGGGTGGAACAAGTGCCAGCTTCTTTTCTGCTTTTCGATGCTACTGACAACTGCATAGGGATAGAGGATGACAAGAAGGGAAAGGCATCATGCCCTCTTGTCTCCTCTTCCTCCTCCCTCTCCTATTTGTTTTTAGGGGAGGACTAGGATGACATTGAGAATTCACACAAATTTTGCTTTTGACTTTTCAGTAGCCCTTGGGAAACGCTGCACTTGCCTTTATCCATTTGGTACCAGGCTGTGGGTCCTTGAGAGCTGGACTTGGATATTATTCATTTCTATCCCCATCACCTAGCAAGTGAACATATATGAACAATGAATGATATTAAGAGGGAGGGTGAAATCCCTCTCTCCTTCTCCTGAATTCTGATGAGATTCCACTCTTAGAATGGTTCCTTAAGTGGAACTATTCCATTCACAGTTCATCAATGAAGTCTTAATAATAACAGATGCATGACATCAGCCATCTTCACTAATTAAAAAGGCCCCTATTTCCCTATTTTAAAAAAATCTCTCTATTTAAGCTTCTTGTTGTTAGATTTCCCTCACTTTTCCATCCCATTTCTTCTATGAAGTGTTGTTTTAACTGTTGCTCAAGCTCCAAAGATTCTTGATCCAGGACAGCATAGAGATCTGCTGCCAATATACCAACATACCACTGTCGAGTTGTCCAACATTACAGTGGAAAGAGCCCTGGACTGCAGCTAGGAGACCTAATTCTGGGCTTCTGTCACAGATTAGCCTATGCGTCCTTGGGCAAGTTGCTTCTCCTCTCTGGACCTGAGTTTCTTTATCTTAAACTGAGACGGGGAGTCTAGATGAGCCCTCAAGTCGTTGGGTTCTCCCAGGTTAGGCTGCAATTCAAAAGTGAAACCCAGTGGTCAGCATACCTCTGACTAACTGTTATGGTTACAGTACAAGGTTCCCGACACTTCCCTTTACTAGCCCAAGGACATGGCCTCGGTGACAAGCTGTCAAGTTTACTGGGAAGAGTCTTCCGGTTTTGAAAGACAAGATCTCCGTGTTTCCAGTTTTGTCACCAACACTGGATGACCCTGGGCAAATTCTTCTCTCTCAACCTCAGAGCAGGGAGAGTCTTGTTATCTAGAAGAGGCTCGAAGACCTGGGCAGTGACTTGGAGAGCTTCCCGTGATTCTCCTACAGCCCCGGAGCGAGGTCCTGGGCGTCCTGGAGTCCCGCTCGGGGCTGCAATCAAAACTTAAACCAGTTCTGCGAACGGAGGGCGGCTCGGCTTCGGAGGAGGCGGCTACAGGTGAGTTCTTAAAGGGGCCGCCAGAGCTTGGGTAATACGTGGAGACTGATGACTGGACAGGGGACGCACGGAAGGAGGAATGAATGAATGAGTGAGTGAAAGAAGGAACGAATTTTCTCTTCCCACCCTTAAAAGCATTCATGCTGGGAATTCATCACTTAGACTTAAAAAAGTCCTCTAGTAAAACCCTCAAATCTTATCAAATTAACCAATCTCCCTATTTTACGTGGCCTTCTTTAATTCACCCCTCCCCTCCAGAAAAAACTTTTACTGAGGGGCGAATAGTAACTTAAAAAAATCAGTACAAAGTGGAAGACACCGCAGAGACAGCACCCCCCCGCCCTAACTCCTCCCTCTCCCCCTCCCAGGCTCCGCCCTCCCCGCCCACTAACGTGGGTGGCGCAGTGGACTCCTCCCAAAGACCGCTTTTCTCGGTCGGGGATCCACCCCCGGGGGCGCTAGGTACTCTCTCCTGCTGTAGAGTTGAAAACTGCACGTGTTTAGCGAGGTTAAAGGTGTCTTGGATCTGGTGTGAGGTCACGTCTCTCTGCAGACACCCCGACCCTTCTGGGCCTGGGGTGCTCTTCGCTCAGAACCGCGGGACACTGCGGGGGGCTAAGGTTAGGTAAAGGCGGGCTCTTCCAGGGCCACCCCGGACCACCTGTAGAGTCTGTGTGTCACCTCCTTTGTCCTCGGAGTCACTTGGGTGGCCGTGCTTCCAAGCGATGAGGTTCACTGGGGATGATCCCGGGGTCCCCTTTCCCGTTCCCCAGCCCCCTGCCAGCCCTCCTCCCCCTTCCGAACCAAAGGTAGCAGCGCGGAGAGCCCGGGGCTCGGCGCGAGCCGCCTCCTCACTTCCCATTGGCTGAGCGCGCCGGGAGAGCGGTCACGTGGGGGCGCGGCAGGCCAGCTCTGGGGCCGCCATCTTGGCGGAAAGTTTGGGGGGAGAGCGGTTGGGGGTGCGGGAGGAGGCGAGGTTCCGGGGGTGGGGCGGCCAGGAGGGGACAGGGCGAGCGGGCGAGCGGACCGCGGCGAGCGAGGAGGCGGTGGAGGCGGCGGCACAGGCACAGGCACAGGCAGAGGGGGTGCGGCCGCCGAGGGGAGCTCCTCCCCCGTTCCCTCACCCCCCTGAGCTCAGCTCCGGGAGCCCCGGGCGGGGCGGGGGGACGTGGAGCGGGGGCAGGGCGGGGGAGCCGCCCGAGTCGGGCCGGAGCGCACCCCAGCTCCGTGCGCCCGCCGCTCGCAGGAACTTTGTGGCGGCGCCGCAGGTTGGGGGCCCGCGGAGGTGTGCATGTGGGGCGCGAGGGCGTCGCGGAGAGCGGCCGCTGCCCCGTCCGGCCCCCGCTGGAGTAGCCCGGAGGAAGCGAGCCCGGAGAAAGGCAAGCGAGGGGAGGGGGCCCGCGCGGGGCGCGGTGATCAGCCCAGCTGGTCCTTCCTCGGAGCGCCCTGCAGCCGCTGCTGGCTCAGGGGCAAGGGTCGGAACGCCTCTTCACCCCCCCAGTAGCAGGTGGGAAGTCTGCATACTTATGCCAGGACGTGGGGGGTGGCCCCAGGTCGAGGCATTTAGTGCCCTTTAGAGAGTGGGCAGCTTTCGAGGAGAATTCGGCAGCCGACTTCTGTGTGCTCTTAATGGGCAAGGGTACCCACCCCTAGGTAGAAGCTTTCTAGGTTGACTGACACTGCTGGGTTTTGAGGCTCCTCCTTTCACTTGGGAAAACTTTGCCAGGTGGGCTTTTCAAATAGGGCTGGGAGTTTTTCGATTTGAGATTTAGGGGGAAATGCTAGGTTAATCACACTTCTATTCTTTTCTTTAGTTCTGTTTCCTTTCTGTTTTTTGCTTTTAAAGGTGTGTGCCCTCTTCCTGATTCTGGAGAAAAATGCCGGTCCGGAAGCAAGGTGAGAATTTATTTTGGAGCTCTCTTGTGGATGTCGCTTGCTTTTCTCTATGTCTGTTTTGTGATTGCTGTGTTTTAGAAATGTGTGTGTAGCTCTGATGAGGCAGCACAGTCCTAGCCTTACTATACTTAGGGAATCTAAACCTCACATCATTCAGAAGATGGAAGCACTTAATGTTTGTCAAACTTTCTTCCTCACATCTCTCTAGTGACTAGAGAGGCATTGACTTTTTCCCTCTGAAAGGTCTTTTTTGAAAACTCTGAATTGGTGTTTTAGTATTTCACTTTATCATTTTACTGACCACTAATTTGTGAGCAAATGCAGGATATTGGCTAAGAGCTGATATTTTGAAACACTTAAAATTTGGATTATAATGACAAATTGTAGATAATCTGCTTTTGCATATCAGATCAGCTGAAACTATGTTACTAATACTTGGATCAAATGATCTTTTGTTGTGGTAGACTAGCAGTACACATTTATTACAGACTACTCACCTTCCTCTGTTTTCTACTGTGACATATGTTTAAAATTTTTTGGATAATTCTAGGGAATATACTTATATGTAAATTTAATGGCATCGATTGACTTGGAGGCTTTTGGGAATCGTTTAGATGTCTTGCAGAATCCTTTGCTGCCTAGCTGGTGTGTAATACTTTCTTGTAAATATATAGTTTTAATCAGACTCTTTTTTTTTTCCTCTCAGATACCCAGAGAGCCTTGCACCTTTTGGAAGAATATCGTTCCAAACTAAGCCAAACTGAAGACAGACAGCTCAGAAGTTCCATAGAACGGGTTATTAACATATTTCAGAGCAACCTCTTTCAGGCTTTAATAGGTGGGACTTATAACTTTATTTGCAACCATTATTTGTCAGCGGGACTTAATGCTCTTCTGAATTCATTTATTTTAAACTTGAGAGTGATGTACTTGGTTCTCCATGAGGCATTCAGTAACCTGAACATCCAGTGAGTTGTGTGTTTTGATAGTTAGGCCAATATCCTTTCCAAAAAGATCTGATAACCAAAAAAACTTTCAGTGGTCTCTGATAACAGTGTTTCATATCCTAGTATTAACTATTAAAAGATAGAGACGTTGCAAATATGTTTCAGGACCTAAACTGGGCGACTGTTAGCCTGTTTCTGTATTTTGACTTGTATTTTTCTGGATTTGACTTGTATTTTTCTGGAGTTCCTGAAAATGTTTGAAGAGTTCTGCTGTGTAAGAACATTCATTCCCATAATATAGACCTCTGTTTAAACTTGGCATTCATGGAGTCAGAATTTTAGAACTGGAAAATGGTCTTAGAGATAATCTTGTCTAGACTTATTTTACAGACAAGAAAATGGAAACAATTTTATTCTTAACTGTAACTTAAATTTGAAGTGGTGCATTGTTTTGAAGGAGAACTGGACAAGAGTCTTGAATTCTATCCTTGACACTGCCATTAATTGGATGATAATACACAAGTCATTTAACCTTTTCTAGGTCACAATATTAGCTGTAGAATGTGGGTGGAGTGTGCAGTGGAACAGTAGTTTCTAAGCCTTATTTTTTTTAAGTGGCCAGATCCTTTTTTAAAACCAAATGTTTTATTTTGTACAAAATCCGCAATATACAAAACAAGGTGATCTGTCTCTGGCCCTCTCCTCTAAGTACCTTAAAAAGTATGCAAACCACTGAACTAGATACTTTGTCTCTTCCAGGTCTAAGAATGAAATGTCTTATTAGTCATTGACTATTCAGCATATTAACACAAGACATATACTTCATTGCATTACATTTATTTCCTCAGTAACTTCCAAGTAGATATGTCCTGACATCTGTCTGTTGATAGAGTGACTTTTGATGTGATTTGAGAATTATTTTCAAGTTTGTGGACCCTGTCAAATACATTATTGGTAAATCGATACTCTACTAATTTTGTTTTAGAATTAAAGACGATTTTAAAGAAGACCACTCAAGACATCTGAATATTTTTTAAAAGTTTAACATTTGTATAGACTTTTAAAAGCATACACAAGAGTAGAGAGAATAGTGTAGTGAACTGCTGTATATCTATCACCCATCTTCAAAAATTATCAGCATTTTGCCTTTATTTGTTTAAACTGATGGACATTTTTTTCTATTTGAATTTCTAATCTCTAAGGTTTAAGGTCCAAATGAATGATCAAATTGGATTCTTCTGAAAAAACAGGAAAAAAGGAAGGAAAAATTATTTTTCGTTATTTGGTTTTTTAAATCAACATGAAACCTAGGAATGTTATATTTAGTAGGGTTGCTGTTTAGGAAAAAATAGTATGACTTGTATGTCCTCATTTACATATAGACATAGACAGACAGATGCGATCCTTCTGTGTAGAGTCTTCAACTTAAGAAAACTAAATGGTTACTGAAGTTACCAAACAGAATCTACAGTTCTTAGATTTCTCTGTAGATTGGAGGTAGATTTGCTATAATTGGAGGGATTTTTTTTGGAATATTCTGCCTAGGCTGTTTTGAATGTCTTTATTCTTATACATAACTGGATTCTGATAGCTTTCTAATTGTTAAGTTTATAGTTGTGAATTGTCTTTGTCTTCTGTAATTTCCTTGGCTGTGAATTTACTCTGATATTTAGATTTACATGTATTTTAATGTTTTATAGGATGTGGTGTCAGATTTTGGTGTAAGAAAAGTCGTAGATTTTAGGAATTTTGAAATGGGTAAATTTAGTAGAATTTTTTGTGTGTTTCTAGACTGTAATTGAATTAATTGTTGACACTGCTAAATTAATAAATGCATTCTTTTGTGTTTGCTGAAATTGGGTTAATTTATTAACCTTTATTACTATTCTCAGTCTTTGAAAATTTTCAGGCCAAAAGGTTTTCTTTTTGCTTTGCACCTGTACCATTGTTTTTGAAACAATTTGGTAATGTACTTTCAACCTGTCAGTGGCCCTAAGCTAAACCAGAGTCCATTGTGTTCATAGTATGTACTGAAAAATCCTGGATTAACTGCTTTTTCCTTTAGTAGGTGGCACTCTGTCATCTGAGCTGGTCCCTGTGGACCATTGAATTAAAGGAGACATGGGTTTTGACCAACTGAGTTGTTTGAAAGTCGTTTGGTGCTTAGGTTCTTGACTTTGGAAATCGTTTCCTTAGGCTGTAGAGGATTATCTAGTTACTTCTTTGGACTTGCAGTCTGCGTCAGTTATTTATTGATTGATTGTTTGGACTGGTAGTTTGTATTGACTGCTTTTGCATATTAAAAAAAAGTTTGTGTGTGGGGCTCTAGAGATTTTGGTGTTATAGAAATGTTGATTTTTTTTTCCTCCCTCTGTAGTTATAGGTTATAGATTAGGTTTCTGGTATGTTGGGGTTATTGAGAGGAACACACATGCACATATTGTATTATATCTGTTCTAAGATACCAATTTTTAAATATTTTAATGTCTCTGAATTTGGGATGCATTTTATAACTGATGTCTGTTGACAGTGATTTTACATTCTTGGTGGCACATGAAATAATTGTGCATCTTATGATTGATATTCTTAATATCAGTATCCTCTATTCAATGAAATATGGCAATCATTGTTCTAGCTCTGATGCTTGGTAGTATCCTTGAAGGATGGCTTGAAGATTTAAAAATTATTGAAAGCAGAAAAGTTTTTATTAACTTTTTGAATTTCAGCTGATAAGTTATTTCCTTAGTGCTGGATATTTAAAGTTATATCTAAAAAAATCCATGAACTATACATTTGTTTCAAATTTATTCTCCAAACATCTGGTGATTATTTTTGTATAAATAGGAGTTAAAGTCTGGCTAATTTTAATACCTAATTTAGGTGAGAGCAATTTGAAAATTTAACATGTTTGATTTTGTAGTCTCATTTTCTATACTTTACAGTCATGCGTTGCTTAACAGTGGGATTACCTTCCGAGAAATGTGTCGTCAGGTGATTGTGTCATTGTGCGAACATCCTAGAGTGTACTTACACAAACCTAGATGGTATAGCCTACTGCACACTTAGGCTGTGTGGTACTAATCCTATGGGACCACAGTCGTATATGTGATCCGTCGTTGACTGAAATGTCATGCAGCGCATGACTGTATTTGAAAATTTTGTGAGTAAAGTACTGGACTGAATATGGTTTGATTGCAGTCAGAGCCCAAGTGTTCAGGTCCATAGTGGTTTGAGGTCATTTCTGATTCTTAGGTTTGTCTGGGATCTGAGGCAGCCTTGGTGGTCCTCAAAGATTTCATGCCGGTCTAGACCCCTCAGGTTACTTTTGGGATCAGATGAACTCATCTGCTTTCCTTGTGCACAGGAGAAAAACCTGGGCTCAAGATCAGCTGGCTTTAGAGCGTTGAGTAAGTTGAGTCATGTGATTTGTATGTTTTGTCTGCGGTAAATACAAGCTTATTTTAGTGCAATGTTTTATTTTAGTTCTGCAGATATTTCAAAATGAAGATGGATTATGCAATAACACTGTCCATTTCTGAGATTTTTTAGCTCCTAGTTCATTTGTTGCTACTCTATTAACTGGTTGTTTCACTAGCCCTTTACATGGTAAAGAACATTTAAGTTTGTAGATACTGGGTTTCAAAAGTATGACTTTTTTTTTAATTGTAAAAAATCATAAAATTTACCATCTTAACCATTTTTAAATGCACAGTTCAGTAGTGTTAAATATATTGACATTGTTTCAAAACAGTTCAGAACTCTATACCCATTGAACAAGACCTCCTCTTTTCCTTTTACCTGAACCCCTAGCGACCATCGTTCTTTCTGTCTCTATGATTTTGACTGCTATAAATACCTCCCATGAGGGGAATCATACAGTATTTGTTCTTTTGTGACTGGCTTATTTTACTTAGTGTAATGTGCTCAAGGTTTATCCATGTTGTAGCATCAGACAGGATTTCCTTCCTTTTTAGGGCTGAATAATATTCTTGTATGTATATACCACATTTTTGTTTATCCATTGATGGACATTTGGGTTGTTTCCAACTCTTAGCTATTGTGATGAATAGCGTTGCCATGAATGTGGGTATGCAGATATCTCTTTGAGACTCTGCTTTCAATTTTTTGGATGTATACCCAGAAGTTGGATTGTGAGATCATATGATAGTTACATTTTTAATTTTTTGAGGAACTAACACACTGTTTTCCATACTGGTTGCACAATTTTACAATCCTACCAACAGTGCACAAGGGTTCCAATTTCTCCACACCCATGCCAACACTTGTTATTTTTAGTTTCTTTATAGTAGCCATCCTAATGGATATGAGAATATGATTCCTTTTTAAGTGTATATAAAAAGTAATAATGGTTAACAGCTACTGGGCACTTTTTTTTTTTTTTTTTTTTTTGCTGAGGAAGATTTGCCCAGAGCTAACATCTATTGCCAATCTTACTCTTTTTGCTGAGGAAGATTCACCCTGAGCTAACATCTGTTGCCATGCTTCATCTTTTTCTTTTTGTGTGTGAGCTGCTGCCACTGCATGGCCCCTGACAGAGAAGTGGGTAGGTCTGCACCCGGGAACTGAACCCGGGCCACCAAAATGGAGTGTGGTGAACTTAACAATTAGGCCACTGGGGCTGGCCCTATTGAGCACTTCCTGTGTGCTAATACAAGTATTTCATTTAGTCATCATAATCCTGTGAAGTGTATATTCATCTGTGAGATGATTATACCATTTTGTAAGTTAGAAAACTGAGGCACTGGGAGATAACATATCTTTTTCAAGAACCCTCAGATACTAAAATTTTAGAGTCAGAAATTGAATTCAACTAATCTGAATTCAGAGCCTCTCCTCACCTTCAACCATTAGGATGTTCTTTATCATAAATTGAGTATTTTAATGCCATAACACTAACAACAAGCGTATTTTACAGATGTTGACTTGTAGAGTCGGTGACATTTTTTAAAACAGTTTTTACTTTGAAGGAGAATGTTAATAATCACGGACTGATGTTTATAGCGATGACATTTACACATTTTGAAAAGTGCATTTACGTAGTAAGCAAGATTTGTGAACTTCCAGCTATTATGGTAAAATGTCAAAATTTCTTAGATTTTTGTGCTTATAATTGGTCGCAGTGATGTTACATTTTGGTCTGTTGTTAATTTCATGTGTGTGTAACTTTGTGGGCTAGGGTGGAGAAAGGAAAACATTTATCACAGGATTTGGATCAGAATATTATCTAAAACTTTGTGGAATTGGAGGGAAATTTCATTAACTTTTTAGTTGGTGGTTTTGATTGAATTGGATTCTTACTTATTTGCTAATTTGCTTACTACTACTCTGAAGCAGCTTTGATTATGTTGAATGTGGTGAATTCTCTTTAGAACCTTGTTATCACAGAGCTGTAAAAGAAACTAAATATTTCTCCTAGTCTAAGCTGTTTCATCTTGTAGGGTCAAATTTTTCCTTTTCTAATTATTTTTCCAATACGCTATCCAGTGTAGGACCAGGTATTACATTTAGTTGTCATATCTCTTTAGTCTCCTTTAATCTGGGCACACTTCCCCAGCCTTTCTTTGTCTTTTATGTAATTTACATTTTTGAAGACTATAGTTCCCCTCTGCTCTTTTTTTTTTTTTTTTTGTGAGGAAGACTGTTGCTGAGCTAACATCTGTGCCAGTGTTCCTCTGTTTTATGTGGGATGCTGCCACAGCATGGCCTGATGAGTGGTGCTAGGTCCGCACCCGGCATCTGAACCTGCAAACCCCTGGCTGCTGAAGCAGAGTTAGTGCACTTAACCACTATGCCACCGGTCTGGCCCTGATCTTAATTTTTTATATAATGTTTCTTACTTGGGGTTTGATATTTGCTTGTGATTAGTTTCAGGTTATGTATTCTATAGGGTTCTGTACATCTAGAGGTACATGATGTCTTCTGCCCTTCATTGGTGATGTTAATTTTGATCACCCAATTACAGAATTGTCTGATTTCTCTACTCTATAGTTACTCTTTTTTTCTTAACCCTGTGTGGGGGAGACACTTTAACACCGTGCACATACTCTGCTCTTTAGCAGAATTTCCACTTTGACTTAGCATCCATTGATGACACTTGCCTGACCCAGTTTCTACTATGTTGAAAATGGCAGTTTTGTAATAGTAGCACTCCTCTACATTTTCCACTTAACACCTGGCATCTTACACTAATCAAGAGCCCCCCTCCCCTATCTATCTATCATTTTTCTTTCAATAGTTGATAATTTATCATCATCCTTAATGATTTTGGTGCTTGGATTGTCTTAGATTTATCTAGAGGGAACCCTCTCAAGCTTGCTCTTTTGTCCTTATGACATGCCCCCATCGTTTTTTATTTTTGGCGCTTTATTGCTTTTTGGCATAACAAGATGTTCCAGGTTCATCTTGTACATATCCTGCCCCAGCTTCCGAATCAGCCATTTTTCTAAGAAGTTCTGATTCGTTTTGATACACACCTTGTCTTAAGGAATGTGCATGTGAGTACCCTATGACTGTTAGTCAAATAGTATTTAAAGTGTTGAAATACTTTATTTTTGGACACTGGCCTGACATTTTTCCTGTTTCTAGTGTGTGAAACACAAATTGTAATACCTACTTTTAAATTTTGTATGATATTCTTTTCTCCTTGAGGGTCAAAATGTCTTTTTAAGTGTACATTGGTTTAGAAGGAAGCGGAGTATTTGTACTTGAGTAGATTTGGCTGTTGTATATTTTAGTTATAAAAACTTTGTACTTGCTTTGAGTCAGCTGATACAATTCTTTTTCCTTTGAAATGGCGGTGATATATTTCAGTGTTTTACAGCTTTCTAGTTACCTTCTCTAACTCTCCAAAATGGAATTTATTATAAAAAATAATACATGTTCCATGTAAAACATTTAAGATCAGATAAAGGTATTTTATATACAATATTATGAGCAAGAGAATTCTCACATCAAAGATAACCTCCTAATTCTTAAATGGGGTAAATATCCTTCTAGAATGTTATTCTTTGTGTTTCCCTATACACTTTGATTTTGCAAAACAAATTCCCCAGACAAGTAAAACACAGTAGAATTGTTTCCTGCAAGAGAGTTAATATTTAAAATCAGGGTGTAAGGTGAAAAATCACATCAGATTAAAATTATCCTTGAAAATCAAGAATTTAACACCGTCTCAACTAATGCAATTGTTTTTTCCTTTATGGAAAGAAATAATTTCTTCAGTTGAGTAACGGAATTAGCTGGCTTGTGTTTTAAGTGCCCTCTTATGCTAAAAGCACGTAGACTTACACTTGGCACGGTGAGACATAGAGATGCTCACATTATGAGAGGGACCTGAAAACGGAGAGCACCTGAGGGAACGATCTTCTCCTTCCTCATTTTCATTTATGACATTCACTTGTTGGATGGACTAATAGGTAGGATTGCCCTTTTTTGGCAGAGGGAGGTGCTGTAGTTGAATTTGCTTAAGTGTATATTGTGTGACTTCTCTGTCCTATACATATTATTTTTATCCCACAACATTTTTCATTGGATGTCTTTTCGTATCAGTAGATTTGTACCATTTTAAATGACTATGTTGTATAGACTATTGTAGTTTTATTAGTGATTTCCGTGGAGCATTTAGGTATATAATTTTTCTGAATTATAAACAACGTTGCATTTGTGTGTGCCTCTTTGTTCTACATCCTTTATTATGTCCTTTGGGTAAATTCCTAGAAATGAACTGCTTCGTAAAAGGGGACATGCATTTTAAAAAGGCTTTTGATGTAATTTGTTAAATTACTCTCAGAAATGTTATATCAGTTTAATTTTTTAGGCTGTATGTGGAAGAATGACTAATATACTATACCTTAAACAATGGAGAGTATTGTCCATCTTTTTAATATTTTCAACTCTGATATGTGGAATATACTTTTAGTCATTTTGATATTTTATTGTGTGTTTCTTTGATTAAAGCCATAACCAACAATGTAAGAATTTTCTTACGTAGTTGTTTAGTTTCTTTTGTGAATTATTTGTTCATGTCATTTGCCCCTCCCACCACATTTTTTTCCTTTTTTCTTAGAGGTATAAAATCTACATTAGGATATCAACTCTGTCTGGCATATAAGTTGGAAATAGCTTCCCTTGTTTGTCCTTTGTTTTTAAACTTTAATTTTTAAAGTAACACATATTTATATAAGGTTAGATTTATCAGTATTTTTTTGTACTTTCTGCCCTAAGCATGGTATCATGCTTAGAAAGGCTTTCCTGTCCCCAAGATTATAATAACATTTACCTATATTCAAATTCTTTCATGGGTTCTGTTTTTAACATTTAAATCTTTAATACATTTGTAAATTATTTTGAAATAAACTGAGATTGCTTGTTTGTTTAATATAATTTGTTATCCTCCTTTATACATTTAAAAGAATTATTACACTTTAATTTTTTTAGCAGTTTTAGATCTACAGGAAAATTGAGTGGAAAGTAGAGTTCCCATATCTTCACCGCCCCCCCATTTCCCCTGTTATTAACATCCTGCGTTAGTATGTTATATTTGTTAGAGTTCGTAAGCCAATATTAAGGTATTGTTATTAACTAAAGTCCATAGTTCACCTTAGGTTTCTCTCTTTGTGTTATACATTGATAAATGTGACATACACATTTGTTGCTTACACATTTGTTGCTTTGACATGTGTCCACCATTACAGTATCATACAGAATAGTTTCACTGCCCTAAAAATCTCCTGTACTCCGTCATGTTCATTCCTTTCTCACTCCGGAACCCCTGGCAATCACTGATCTTTTTACTGTCTCTAGTTTTGCCTTTTCTAAAATGTTCTATAATTGGAATCATAAGTATGTAACCTTTTCAGATTGGTTTCTTTCACTTAGCAATATGCATGTAAGGTATCTCCATGTACGTTCATGGCTTGATAGCTCATCTCTTTTTATTTATTTTTTAATTTTGTAAAGACTTTATTTTTTAGAGTAGCTTTTGATTCACAACAAAATTGAGAGGAAAGACAGAGTTCCCATATACCCCCATGCTCTCACACATACAAAGCATCGCTCATTATTAACATCCCCTACCAGAATGTTACCTTTGTTATAATTGATGAAGCTACGTCATTATCGCCCAAAGTCCATAGTTTACCTTAGTGTTCCCTCTTGGTGTTGCATGTTCTGTAGGTTTAGACAAATGTATAATGATGTGTATCCACCATTATAGTATCATACAGAGTAGTTCACTGCCCTAAAAATCTTCTGTACTCTGCCTCTTCATCCTTCTCCTGCCTCCAGCCCCTGGCAGTCACTGATCTTTTTACTGTCTCCGTAGTTCTGCCTTTTCTAGAATGTCATAGTTGGAATCATACAGCATATAGTCTTTTCAGATTGGCTTATATGCAGTTAAGGTTCCTGCATGTCTTTTTCTGTGTGTGTGAGAGGAAGATTCGCTCTGAGCTAACATCCATTGCCAGTCCTCCTCTTTTTTTTGCTTGAGAAAGATTAGCCCTGAGCTGACATCTGTGCCAGTCTTCCTCAACTTTGTGTGTGGGTTACCTCCACACCATGGCTGATGAGTGGAGTAGGTCCGTGCCCAGGATCCAAACCTACAAACCTCAGGCTGCCAAAGCAGAGCGTGTGAAACTTTAACCGCTCAGCCATGGGGTCAGCCCAACCTCCATATCTTTTTATGGCTTGAGAGCTCTTTTGTTAGAGCTGAATAACATTCCATTGTCTGGATGTACCACAGTTTGTTTATTTGTTCACCTATTGAAGGATATCTGGTTGCTTCAAAGTTTTGGCGATTATGAATAAAGCTGCTATAAATATCTATGTGCAGGTTTTTATGTGGACATAAGTTTTCAGCTCGTTTGGGTAAATACCAAGGAGCACGATTGCTGGATTGTATGGTAAGAATATGTTTGGTTTTATAAGAAACTGCCAAACTGTCTTCCAGAGTGGCTGTATCATTTTGCATGCATTCGTTGCAGTGACAAATGAGTGTTTCTGTTGCTCTGTATCCTTGCCAACATTTGGTGTTGTCAGTGTTCTGTATTTTGGTCTAATAGGTGTACACTGGTATCACGTCGTTTTAATTTCCTTGATGACACGAGGAGCATCTTTCATATGCTTGTTTTCCATCTGCATATCTTCTTTGCTGAGATGTCTAAGTCTTTTCTTAATATTTTTTCCATTAAAGAAAATATTATTTCCTCATAGAGATGTTGCCTATGTTATGTTAAATTATTACACATTCTTGAGTCTGTATTTAGACTTCCTACTCTGATCCTGACTTAGTACTGCCTTATTTCTTTAGTTTGAGAAATGTTTCATGGTTTGCTAGTTTCTCTGTTTAGAATGATGTAAGTTGTCACTAAAAGCTGGAAAAGTTTCCTGAACCCCTTTTGAGGGTATTTCATGAATTCCGTACTTCCCTTACTGCCAGTGTCTGCAAACTTTGAATTCTAACAAGAAAATAACAAAAGTAAGTGAAAACTTTTTACTTAAAAGAAAATTTTACTTAGATTTCAGGACTTCTGAAATATGTGATCTTAGAGGTAGCCAAAAAAAATTTTTTTTGGTAGATAGAAATGATTCTCTATTCCATTGGACTAATTGCTTGTGTTCAAGTTTAATTTTTGAGAATTTTTCTATTGTGCATGTTGTAGCCTTATGATCCGGTAATATAGATCTTTGTTCAGGAACTGCATTTATGGGGGGACCCAATTTAGTCCCAAACAGAGAAAGCACTTGCAAGGCTATAAATGTAAAATGAGGAATAGATTGTGATAGAACTGGTCCAGGAGGCTCAACAAAATTAATGTTTTCAACTGAGTCAACTAAAGGGTAGTTTTTCTCTAACACGTTTTAGCATTCCTGCATTTTTCTATTTTCTTGCTTTAGTGCATCATTATTTTCAAAGGAAGTTTTTTTCAAGGTAGTAAATAAAAATGTAATCAGTTATTTTAATTGTATGTCTGGTATATATCTGGGTGAGATATCTGGATTTCAGATAAATATGGAATCGCTCTTGTCTATTAAATGACAATCATTTCTGCTCCTGTGCTCTTCCATTTTATTTACCTTTTCACAGGAAAAGTTTTAAGTTTAGAGTGGAACTCAAGTTAAATGTTTGCATTGGTTTGTTGAAGGACTCCATCATTTTACTCTGGATGGTAAATTTGCCAATTCCTGATAAAATAGTCTTGAGAGATGTGACTATTGAAGCATTATTTTGCTGTGGTTACATTTTTTTCATGGTATATATTTTGGTATAATTATGAGTAGCCCTTATTATTGAGATTGGATGTTGAAACGTATAAAATGACTTATATAAACCAGAACTGAGGAATTTTCATTGTCTGTCAAAGAAGTTAATTTTCAAATTTTTGAATACGTTTATTAATAGAAATTTAAAGTAAATGTATGCTTAAGGTTATATAGCACCTTAAAATACAGCCATCAAATTTTTATAAAAACCTGTCTTTAGGTGTTTTAAATTGAAAAGCTTTAGGTGTTATATAACGTCTTTTCCTCAATTTTTTCCATCTCCCAAAGACATTATTGTATCATATCTCATCTTTTAAATCTTTTCTTCTTCTAAAACGTGTTCACTCCATTAGTATTCATTGGTTGCATGTTTTAAATGTTAAGAATAAACTCATTAATTTCTCTATTTTCATGAAGTTTCATTACTTTAACTCTTTTTTAAACATTTTTATTGAGATTATGATAGTTTACAACCTCATGAAATTTCAGTTGTACATTATTGTTTGTCAGTCGTGTTGCAGGTGCACCACTTCACCCTTTGTGCCTATCCCTCCTTTCCCCTGGTAGCCACTAATCTTTTCTTTTTGTCTACATGTTTAACTTCCACATATGAGTGGAGTCATACAGAGATTGTATTTCTCCATCTGGCTTATTTCACTTAACATAATACCCTCAAGGTCCATCCATGTTGTTGTGAATGAGATGATTTTATCCTTTTTTATGGCTGAGTAGTATTCCATTGTATATATATACACCATATCTTCTTTATCCAGTCATCAGTTGGTGGACACTTAGATTGCTTCCACGTCTTGGCTATTGTAAATAATGCTGCAGTGAACATAGGGCTGCATGGGACTTTTTAAATTGCTGATTTCAAGTTCTTTGGATAGATACCAGTAATGGGATGGCTGGGTCATATGGTGTTTCTATTTTTAATTTTTTGAGAAATCTCCATACTGTTTTCCATAGTGGCTGCACCAGTTTGCATCCCTACCAGCAGTGTATGAGGGTTTCTTTTTCTCTACAACCTGTCCAACATTTGTTACTTTTTGTTTTGGTTATTTTTGCCATTCTAATGGCTGTAAGGTGATATCTTAGTATAGTTTTGATTTGCATTTCCCTGATAATCAGTGATGATGAGCATCTTTTATGTGCCTATTGGCTATCTGTCTATCTTCTTTGGAGGAATGTCTGTTCATGTCTCCTGCCCATTTTTTGATCGTGTTGTTTGAGTTTTTGTTGTTGAGTTGTGTGAGTTCTTTATATATTCTGGAGATTAACCGTTTGTTGGATATATGACTTGCAAATATTTTTTCCCAGTTAGTGGGTTGTGCTTTTGTTTCAATCTTGTTTTCCCTTGCCTTGAAGAAGCTCTTTAGTCTGATGATGTCCTGTTTGTTCTTTCTATTGTTTCCCTTCTCTGAGAAGACATGGTGTCTGAAAAGATCCTTTTAATACTGATGTCAAAGAGTGTACTGCCTATATTTTCTTCTAGAAGCCTTATGGTTTCAGGTCTCACCTTTAGGTCTTTGATCCATTTTGAGTTTATTTTGTTGAATGGTGAAAAAGAATGGTCAATTTTCATTCTTTTACTTGTGGCTTTCCAGTTTTCCCAGCACCATTTGGTGAAAAGACTTCTTTTCTCCATTGTATGCCCTCAGCTCCTTTGTCGAAGATTAGCTGCCCATAGATGTGTGGCTTTATTTCTGGGCTTTCAATTCTGTTCCATTGATCTGTGCACCTGTTTTTGTACCAGTACCGTGCTGTTTTGATTACTGTAGCTTTGTAGTATGTTTTGAAGTCAGGGATTGTGATGCCTCCCATTTTGTTCTTTTTTCTCAGGATTGCTTTAGCAATTTGAGGTCTTTTGTTGCCCCATATGAATTTTAGGATTCTTTGTTCTATTTCTGTTAAAGAATGTCATTGGGGGGCTGGCCCTGTGGCCGAGTGGTTAAGTTCGCGCGCTGCGCTGCAGGCAGTCCAGTGTTTCGTTGGTTCGAATCCTGGGCGCGGACATGGCACTGCTCATCAAACCACGCTGAGGCAGCGTCCCACATGCCACAACTAGAAGGACCCACAACGAAGAATATACAACCATGTACCGGGGGGCTATGGGGAGAAAAAGGAAAAAAAATAAAATCTTAAAAAAAGAAAAATGTCATTGGGATTCTGATTGGGATAGCGTTCAGTCTGTAGATTGCTTTACGTAGTATGGACATTTTAACTCTGTTTATTCTTCCAATCCATGTACATGGAATGTCTTTCCATCTCTTTATGTCGTCATCAATTTCTTTCAGGAAAGTCTTGTAGTTTTCGTTGTACAGGTCTTTCACTTCCTTAGTTAAATTCACCCCAAGCTATTTTATTCTTTTTGTTGCCATTGTGAATAGTATTGTGTTCTTGAGTTCTTTTTCTGTTAGTTCATTATTAGAGTATAGAAATGCTACTGATTTATGTAAGTTGATTTTATACCCTGCAACTTTGCTGTAGTTGTTGATTATTTCTAATAGTTTTCCAGTGGATTCTTTGGGGTTTTCTATATATAAGATCATGTTGTCGGCACACAGCGAGAGTTTCACTTCTTCACTGCCTATTTGGATTCCTTTTATTCCTTTCTCTTGCCTAATTGCTCTGGCCAAAACCTCCAGTACTATGTTGAATAAGTGGTGATAGAGGGCATCCTTGTCTCGTTCCTGTTTTCAGGGGGATGGCACTCAGTTTTTATGATGTTGACTGCGGGTTTGTCATATACGGCCTTTGTTATGTTAAGGTAATTTCCTTCTATCCCCATTTTGTTCAGAGTTTTTATCGTAAGTGGCTGTTGGATCTTGTCAAATGCTTTCTCTGCATCTCTTGAGATGATCACGTGGTTTTTATTCCTCAGTTTGTTGATGTGGTGTATCAAGTTGATTGAGTTGCGGATGTTGAACCATCCCTGTGGCCCTGGTATAAATCCCACTTGATCGTGATGTATGATCCTTTTGATGTATTGCTGAACTCAGGTTGCCAAAATTTTCTTAAGAATTTTTGCGTCTATGTTCATCAGCGATATTGGCCTGTAGTTCTCCTTTTTCTTGCTGTCCTTGTCAGGCTTTGGTATCAGAGTGATATTGGCCTTGTAGAATGTGTTAGGAAGTGTTCCATCCTTCATAATTTTTTGAAATAGCTTGAAAAGTATGGGTATTAAATCCTCTGTGAAAGTTTGGTAGAATTCCCCAGGAAAGCCATCTGATCCTGGGGTTTTATTCTTTGGGATGCTTTTGATTGCTGTTTCAATCTCTTTCCTTGTGATAGACCTTGTGAAGCTTGTGAACCTTGTGGTCTGTTCAGATTGTCTGTTTCTTCTTAACTCAGCTTTGGGAGGTTTTAAGAGTCTTAAGAATTTATCCATTTCCTCTAGGTTATCCATATTGTTGGCATATAGTTTTTCGTAGTATTCTCTTATAATCCGTTGTATTTCTCTGGAGTCTGTTGTTATTTCTCCTCTTTCATTTCTGATTTTGTTTATTTGAGTTTTCTTTCTTTTTTTCTTTGTAAGCCTGGCTAGGGGTTTTTCAATTTTATGGTCTCAAAGAACCAGCTCTGTTTCATTGATCTTTTCTACTGCCTTTTTTTGTTTCAATAGCATTTATTTCTGCTCTGATTTTTATTATTTCTCTCCTTCTGCTGACTTTGGGCTTTGTTCTTCTTTCTCTAATTCAGTTAGGTGTAATTTGAGATTGCTTATTTGGGATTTTTCTTGTTTGTTAAGGTGTGCCTGTATTGCGATAAATTTCCCTCTTAATGCAGCTTTTGCTGTATCCCATATGAGTTAGTATGGCATGTTAACTTTCTTTTAAGAATAACTTGGAGTTTCAGACTTTGGGCATGTTAAATAGATTTTTGGGAAAATAGGAGAGATTGAAATTATTCTAAGATTTACCATGTTTGTTTTTGTCTTCTATTTGACTTCTATTTGCATAGTAGCTTCTGTTTTACTTTACGTAGAAATCTTATGGAACTCAATGTTGTACTCCCCAGTTTAAACAAATCTAAAGAAAAAGTAGAAAGTAATATTTTGAATCCTAGAATGTTATTTTGTAGAAATACTTATCTTGTCACAATGATAATTTAACCTTTTTTTTTTTTTGCTAACTCATTATAGTTATCATCAGTGATATAATTCTCTTCTCACATATAATCTAGATTATAAAGAACAAGCACTGCTGATAGCATGGGGAATATAAAATATAAGTACTTTGGACTCATAAGAAAAGCTCAATGTGTGTGTGCAATTTTTCCAGAGGGTTCCCTTTTTGATTAGGTGCATCTTTGAAAAATCTTTGCTGATAAACCTGAAGAAATTCTAACGAAGTAGTTTCTAAAGAAGTGTTATTATATTGCTCATCTCTGTAGTCTTGGGACACCCTAAAGATGAAGAAATGTGGTGGACAAACGACATAAAATGTATAAACTATGCCAAGTTAGTCAAGATGGGATATGGGTCAAGAGTAAAGATGTCTGTGTGTGTATATTATATGTATATATATTTTTAAGGAAAGTGATGATAACTGACAAACTGTCATATGAAAAACATTACCACACTGTACATGTGTTAACAGAAATATGTCAGTACTTTTGCATAATGTTTTAGTTAACCAAGTATGGTAACTAAGATATTTTTTAATTGGGTGTTACCTGGCAGTATTGGTTATCCTGAGCTCAGTAAGCAACAAAGATATCTAAATAGCTAAAATAGATATTATAAAACCCACATATTAAATTCCATGCACTTTACTCATTTAAGCTCTCCTAGACTCTGACTCAACTTGTTTTTTCATTGTGATAAAATATACATGACATAAAATAGACAGTTTTTAAGTGTACATTTTAGTGCTGGTCAGTACATTCACATTGTTGTGCAACCTGTCACCACTGTCCGTCTCCTGAACTTTGTCATGATCCCACACTGAAACTGTACCCATTAAACAGTGACTCCCAATTCCCTCCTTACTCCAGGCCCTGGGAGCAACTGTTCTTTCTGTCTCTATGAATTTGACTATTCTAGGTTCCTCATATAAGTGGAATCATGCAATATTTGTCTTTTTGTATTTGACTTATTTCACTTAGCATAATGTCTTCAAGATTCATCCGTCCATATTGTACAGTGATCAGAATTTCATTCCTTTCAAAGGCTGAATAATATTACACTGTATATATCACATTTTGCTTATTAACCATTTTTCTATTAATGAACATGTGGGGGGTTTTCACCTTTTGGATGTTGTGAATAGTGCTGCTATAAACATTGATATATGAATATCTGTTTGAGTCCCTGCGTTCAGTTCTTTTGGGTATATACCCAGAAGTGGAATTGCTAGATCAAATAGTGATTCTGTGTTTTAATATTTTGAGGAACCACCATACTGTTTTCCACAGCAACTGCATCATTTTATATTTCAACCAGCAAAGCACAAGGTTTAATTACTCCACATCCTCAGCAACACTTGTTATTTTCTGGTTTGTTGATAATAACCATCCTAATGGGTGTTTACTCAGCTTATTTTGTTTTAAGCCTAATATAGTTAGAATAATATGGATATTTGGTTCTCTAGTGCATAGGAGCTCAGGTACAGCAGATTAGAAAGGACTGTTTGATAGATGAATATGAGACCTACTTGAGGCATTTCAATTGACAAGCAGGGTACAGCTTTTGAAGAACTCATGTAGGGATCACTTTACTCTTTGACTTTACTACATGAAATGAGTTAAATGATAAAATGTTACTCTGTTTGAATTATATTAGTCTATATATCTCTTGTCCTGTACAGTAACTACTAGCCATATGCAGCTGTTTAAATTAATTAAACCTAAATAAAATTATAAATTCAATTCCTCTGACACACTAATCACATTTTAAGTGCTCAATAGCCGTATGCATCTAGTGGCGATCATACTGGACAGTGCAGCTATGGAACATTCTTATCATTGCTGAAAGTTCTTTTGGACAGCACTGGTCTAGATTTTTGTTAGAGATGTTATTGAAGGGTAATATAGCAGTGTTTCTATTACTTAATTATAGAATAAAAGATCACATTGAAATTTAAGATTTGCAACTTGACTTACAGTAATGGAAAATATAATAAAAATTTTATGTAATGATGTGGTCAACTTATCGTAACCAATTAATCAGTACTCATTTAGTGCTCTTGGGAGCATAGTACTATACTGGGAGCTGTGGTATTTTTTGTTGTTGTAGGAGATTCTCTCTCTATATAGATCTATAAATTTGTGTCTCCTACATATATATCTCTCTTAGATATATAGAAATATATGTCCTACCATATAAGTGTACATATATATGCTCACACACCTGTGTATCTTCTACCAAAAAAGTTCCCTAATATTTTCTAGAGAATCGTCCGTATTTAAATTTCCCTGATTGTTGTCACAGTGTGTTTTGTAGCTCATCCCCTCCCCGCCACACACACACCAGTCAAGGCCCAGACACTGCAGTTGCTCGCTATGTCTTTTTTGTTTCCTTTATACAGAAAAATCCTTACTTTCAAACAGTTTCTTTTCCCTTTCAGGATGTTGACTTTCCAAAGAAACTGGGCCGGTGGTCTTGTAGGATGTCCTCTTTTGGATCGGTTTCATTGTTTGCTTTTCTGGTATCATTTAACTTGTTCCTCTATCCCCTGTATTTCCTGTGAGGTAGAAGTTGATTCTAAATACTTGATTTAGATTCAGGTTAAACAGTTTTTGGTAAGAACACTTTGTAGCTGATGCTCTGAATTTGAGTTTTTGATATTTTTCTTGATGGTTATGTGAATAGTTTTATATAGTGATTCATGGTTTATAAAATGCACATATAATTTTCTCTAGTAATATTCTTAACGCCCTGTGAAGTAGGTTAATATTATCCTTACTGTGCAGACCTTAGTTTTTATTAGCTCTTTACTTAGAAAGTTCTACAGTTTACCAGTTACTAATACTGAAAAGGAAGTTTCTTGTCTACTGGTTTAGTACATTGTTTTTTAAAGGAGATACTAATCTTTTCATCATAGTGAGAAACAAGAAGTAAAATTTATTCTGTTAATGTTATTTACAGTTATTGTGTATGATTCTATACAAGATAGTGCTTACCATTGGTGTTAAATAATGATTTCCCCCTTTAAATACCAACTCAAAATTATATCAGTAGGTGAATAAAGAACTAACAGTGGTGAACTTAAACCTTATATAACTCCCACTCAGAGCTTCTGAGCAGCATGAATAACCAATGTTAATATATTAAGTTCATGTAACTCCAGCTGACAGCAAAGTAACTTGGTTTTCTAAAGTATCCTGTGTTTCTATAGGTGAGTTTATGGTTTGTTTGAGAGTTTTGTCATACCTTTAACTAATTATTTCTAAAATAATATAAAATTCTTAATTTACTGTTTCCAAATATTTGAACTAGAGGATATCTAAAAATACTTCTAATTTGGTTTTATTTTAACTTAGTTTTTTGTTTTATTTTGGTTGGAAGGGCAGTTAAAACCACTTGGGTTTACATTCCCAGCCTGGATATTGGTGGTACAAAGATATAAAATATCAGTAATGACTCGTGTCTGCAGAATTCATGATAATGACATTAGCTACTGTCTGTTATGAGCCTATTATGTGCCATTGTGCACTTTGTATGTATTACAGTCAATCCTTGTAACAATTCACAAAGATAAAAGGCGAGTTGTTAGAGGTTGAACGTGCCTAAACGTGTAGCTAATTGGTGATGAGGAGGGATTTGAATTCGGCGCTTAGAAGGGTAAAACTCTTAGGACTTTTATGCTGTGCCCTGCAAGTTCTGATGTGACTGTGACACAATAAAATAAGCAAATATTCACTGTTTAAGTACATTATAAGATTGGACTTATTTTACTAATCTAGAGTAAAAATTTTGCTTTTGAGTTATGTTGTTTTATCAATGCACAGTTTAGTTAGACAATATAAATACTTTTCAATTTTTCTTTTCTTTTCATCACCTCTAGATATTCAAGAATTCTATGAAGTGACCTTACTGGATAATCCAAAATGTATAGATCGTTCAAAGCAGTCTGAACCAATACAGCCTGTGAATACTTGGGAGATCTGCAGCCTTCCAAGCACTACTGTGACTTCAGAAACACTGCCAAGCAGCCTTAGCCCTAGTGTAGAGGTAAGATAAAATTCTTCCTTGAGCTGGTTTTCGGTGATCAGATTAGTGGGGCTACTAAGTTCTTTCATTTTGTTAAAATGGATATTTTGTGAAAATATCATTTATAATGGAATACAGAAGATGAAATTAAAAATATTTTTGAAAAGATAAGCTCAGAATCTCTGATGCCCCTGTCTTAACATATCGTGAATGGCTTGAAGTCTGAAATACTTGCTTTAGACTGTTAAAAAATACTTTGCGTGATAGACCTCAGTGAGGCTCCCTCTGTGTGATAATTAGATGGAAACTGTACTTTGAAGAGATGGTTTTACTCTGGTATTTTTTTCTAAGATATAGAATATAGTTTTGTGGTTTGGGGCAGTTTAGTTGATACATTTATCCCAAGGATTCTCTGTTTATTGTCTTCAAGGATTGTATTATTAAAACTCACTAGAGACTGACTAATAAATTTTAAGATCAGCATTGGTTTCTGTGTAGTTAAGTTTGTCTATTTCTTTGAGTTTTCATAACTATTTTTTAGTAGTGTTCTTTTTTTTGTTGTGATGTACTGTTTCTGGAGGAGTTAGATATGATGTAACAGAGGTATGAAGCATTTTGTAATGAGGATTCTCTCTGAGAAACATTAGTCATTTGAAGGTGGTTGTCTGACTAAACTTGATTCTGGTCCCTTCCAGTTAGTACTACAAAAGTGCCTAGAAAATTGCATCAGTGAAAAGTAGTGGTGGGCAGCAGTCACACAGCCCTTTGATAATAAAGTAGACAGTTTCTCAGTTTTCTTTTTTAAATGAAGTAACTTAGAATTATAGAACTTTAGAGCAGGAAGAATCAGAGAACATCGAATCCCTTTCCTTCATAAAGATGAGGAAACTGAGATCCAAAAGAAAATGAACGATTTGACCCAGTTTATTCAGCTAGTTTGGCAAGTCTGCCTTTGCATTTCAGACCTTTTAATACCCAGTTCACAGTGCTGATGGCTAATCCTGGTATGTAGTTACATGTTTCTCTCTGGTTAGAGAGTCTAGCGTTGTATTGTCTCTGTGTCCTTATTTCCTCTTTTATTTTTTTTCATCACTTCCTCTTGGATAGTTTCAATTTTCATTCCTTTTAGTTGACATTTGCATTTATGATAGTCCATTTCAAATATATTTTTAAGATATTAATCAATAATACAGTTTCTATTTCACGCTTATTGTGGTCCTAGGTTAAAAATTTTACTTATGTAAGAAACATGCTAAATTTTAAGAGAATTAACTTGTTAATTAATTACTAATTTTTTTCTATTTTCTGATTTATGGTTCTCAACTATCATTATAAAGCATGGAGTTATTATAGTCAATTTGCTTGTTTTTATAGGAGATTGTTTAGATCATGGCTGGCTCAGTGTAACCAGTAAAAGTAAACGTTTATTAAGGTTAAATAAGTGGACAGTTCTGCAAGCTGAAAGTTAATTTCCATGTATATTTCAGTCAGAAAGATCAACAGTGCATTGACTTCCATCAAGAATGGTATAGGAAACATGTCAATGTTTATAAAATTATGAGGTACTGTTACCTAGAATGCTGTGAGCAGTGCTGATTTCTGCATCTCCTAAAAGGTAGTCTTACGGACTTGATAAAGTTACCTAAAATGAATAGGAGAATAAGAACTTTTAGACTGTAAATGTCAGATCTTATTAGTTAGGGAAATGGATGAGAAGAGAATATGATTGCAAAATGTTGCGTAAGGCCTGGCACGTGGAAAATGCTCTAGTAATGTTTAAATCTGTACCCATTCGTGAATGGACTTAGTAAGGGGGAACATAGGGTTGTGTCCATCAAGTCCTAGATCTTTAAAAAGAGGGAAAAATATGTGTGTCAACTTGAGTGAGCTAAGGTCAGTTAAAGGGGAGTACCATTTTACAGAGAGGACAGAATACCTTGACAAATGTTGTCTGAAAATGTAAATACTGTTGGAACACATTGATGGATGATAATGACTTTTAAAAGAAGAAAGCCTGGAATATTTGGAGGTTTAATTTCTATTTTCTTGAAGTGCAGTAAGAGAAGGAACGTATATTACCCTATTACCCATTGATTTATGTTCCTTTGGACAGAAAGCTTGGCTAAGTGGCCTTTGACTTGATCTCGTTTCTTCCTCCTTAAGACTCTTAGGGGCATAATCCTTAGGACTGAAAAGACACTTAAATCATTTAATTCACCTTGTTTTATAGTTAAAGAGAATCCACTGACCCAAATTAAAACAAAAGCACAAAGTTTTTATTGGACTATAAATTGAAAAAATCTGAAAATCATGAAAATATTTTGTACAAAATGTATGTTATTATTACTCTTGTGCACTAATTCTTGGGTAAAAGAGTAAGATAGTCTTTTTCTGACAAAATTGTATACAACATGATCTTTCACTTCACGTTCACTCTTGCAGGGCTATCATAAAGAGGGTTAATTTTTCAAAAAGTATTTGAGATTAATTTCTGCCAGGGCTTGCCTCTCTTATTTTCTTAAAGTGAAAGTCTTTGTCTTGTGACGCATCCATCCACTTTTCTTTGTTGTCCGTTTTTTTTACGCTTGGTAACTGGTCTAACTCTTGCCAGATCCTCACTTGTCAATTAATTTGTAGCCTTGTAACTTTGTTTCTTCTGTTTCTTCTGATGTAGTAAAATAAAAATCAATACCATTTATTTTTTAAGTGGCATGATTAGTATCCCATTTTCTAATGACTTTTTTTGGTTTTGGTATGTTTGTCGTTTACTTTGAACATATGCCTAGTGAGATGTTTGGAGTAATTTTTGCTTAATATTAATGATTGCTTCTGGGTGATGGGAATTTTTTTACTACCTTTTTCTATTACATTTTAAAGATAATGAGCATATGTTATTTTTGTAAAAACAAATCTATTCTAAAATGAGTGAATTACTTTTAGAGGTGGTAAGGAAGAGTATTTGAAAGGAAGCAAGATGCAAGAGTAGGAGGACTTGCCTGATTTAATGAGTAATTCCAACAGAAAAGGATGCACTATCTTGTCTTAGTCCTTTCGGGTTGCTGTGATGGAATACCATAGACTGGGTGACTTATAAACAACAGAAATTTATTTCTCACAGTTCTGGAGGCAGGGTAGTCCAAGACTAGGTCACTGGTAGATTCAGTGTCTAGTGAGAGCCCACTTCCGGGTTCATAGGTGGTCATTTTCATGCTGTGTCCTCACATTGAGAAGGGGTGAGGGAGCTCTCTGGGAACTCTTTTATAAGGGCACTGATCCAATTCATGAGGCTCCACCCTCATGACCTAATAGCCTCCGAAAGGCCCCACCTCCTGCTACCATCACATTGGGGGTTGGAATTTCGACATAGGAAGTTTGGGGGGATACAAACATTCAGTCTATCGCAGTCCTATTCCTGACAATACAATATATTTTGAGTGGATCAAAGATTCAAAGATTAAAAAAAACAAAACCTTAAAAATAAACTTTTTAATGATTTTTGGATAGGGAAAGCTTTTCTAAGTATGACAACAAACAAAACCCAGAAAAATCAAAAGGAAAGGTTAAGAATGCTGACTTTGTAGAATTTCTTTGTGGGCTTTGCAAATTTTGGTTTTCTGAACTTTGATTATAGAACTTCTGTATCTTGAAAGGTACCATAAACAAATGAGAAATGATACACTGGGAAAAAAATTTGTCACATGAAAAAGGACTAATTTCCAACCCTCTCAACTCAAGAAACCTCTTATAGATTGGTAAGAAAAAAAGCCAACATACAGTAGGAAAGTGACCAAAGGATGCAAATGGGCAGTTCAGAGAAAAAGAAATACAAATGAACCAATAAACCTATGAAGAGTCACTTGACCTCAAATTAAGTTAACAGAAAATTTTGAACTAATTTGATTGTCAAAGATTAATTAAATGTAAGGAAACAGAAACTCATACTGTTGGTAGGAGAGTATAGTGATGCAACCTTTTTTTTTTTTAATGAGTTCATGATAGTTTACATTGATGTGAGATTTCAGTTGTATGTTATTTCTTGTCTGTCGCCACATAAGTGCTCCCTTTCACCCCCTGTGCCCACTCCCCCACTCCCCTTCCCCTGGTAACCACTGAACTGTTTTCTTTGTCCGTGTGTTTGTTCATATTCCATGCATGAGTGAAATCATCTGGTGTTTGTCTTTCTCGGTCTGGCTTATTTCGCTTAGCATAATTCCCTCCAGGTCCTTCCATGTTACTGCAAATGGGATGAATTAGTCTTTTTTTCTGGCTGAGTAGTGTTCCATTGTATATATATATACACCACATTTTCTTTATCCAGTCATCAGCCGAAGGGCACCTGAGCCAACATCTGTTGCCAATCTTCTTTTTCTTTTTTTTCTTCTTCTCCTCAAAGCCAGTGCATAGTTGTATATTTTAGTTGTAGGTCCCTCTGATTGTGCTGTCTGGGATGCCACTTCAGCATGGCCTGATGAGCGGTGCCATGTTCGCACCCAGGATCCGAACTGACGAAATCCTGAGCCACCAAAATGGAGTGCACAAACTAAACCACTCAGCCGCAGGGCCTGCCCTCCATTGTATCTTAATTAAAAAACTTATGCCAGTACCCATTGTACCTTTCCTATTTACTACCTGCTCCCTCTTCTTCAAAGAACCATCCTGATTTCTAACACCATAGATTAATAATAGATTCATATAGTTTGTACTCTCTTATGTCTAGGTTCTTTTTTCTTATGTTTGTGAATTTCATCCATGAATTGAAGCTTTTTCATTCTTATTCCTGTAGAATATTCGATTATGTGATACACCACAGTGTATTCGTCCCTTCTGTTGATGGGCATTTGACTTGTTTCCAGTTTTGGGTTAGCGCTGCTTTGAACAGACTTTTACAGTTGTTTCTGCCATAGCACAACATATACATTCTTTTTAACCCCTCCTTTTTGGGAAGAGGGGAGGAGTGAGGAAGGTTGGCCCTGAGCTAACATCTGTTGCCAATCTTCCTCTTTTATTTATTTTTTTCTCCCCAAAGTCCCAGTGTGTAGTTGTATATCCTAGTTGTAAGTCATTCTAGTTCTTCTATGTGGGATGCTGCCACAGCATGGCTTGATGGGCGGTGCATAGGTCCACACCCAGGATCCAAACCAGTGAAACCCTGGGCCCCCAAAGTGGAGTGTGTGAAGTTAACCACTGCATCACTGGGCTGTCCCCAACATGTATGTTCTTAAGAATCACCACGCTGTGCAAAGTTGTGCAATAAAAACCACAGGGCTTAAGAAGAAAATGGAGTTAGTGACTCAAAACTTAGTTAGTGACATATATTTAAAAAAAGATAAGAGGGCCAGCCCAGTTGTGCAGCAGTTAGGTGGACACATTCCGCTTTGGCGGCCCAGAGTTCACCGGTTCAGATCCTGGGTGCGCACATGGCACCGCTTGGCAAGTCATGCTGTGGTTGGCATCCCACATATAAAGTAGAGGAAGATGGGCATGGATGTCAGCTCAGGGCCAGTCTTTCTCAGCAAAAAGAGGAGGATTGGCAGCAGTTAGCTCAGGGCTAATCTTCCTCAAAAAAAAAAAAAGATAAGAGCTTAATAAAAATGGCACAGTTTCACACGTTAAATGGTGAAGAAATACATAAATACTACAATAAATATGACATTTTACCTTGAAAAATATCTTGTTTGCTTTGGGAATGTGTGTCTGGGTTGTAGCTTGTGCGTTATTGTTAAGTGCTGGCGGGGGGAGTTAATCTGAAATTGGATGGAAAGTTGTAGCACCAGATGTGAATGAGTGTGCTTTATAACACTCAATGAACTGAAGTCTGAAATGTGTACATTTTCTGTATTCCTATGTAGCTCATTTCATCTGGGTGCAATTTTCTGCCCTTACCTAGTGTTTCTCATGGAGAGGATCAAGCATAAGCAAACATGAAATTTGCATTATGTTCTGATCATTCCCTAAAATATTAATTATGTTGACACAAATTTGCATTTTCAAAATGATGTTATGGCAGCACTGAGTGTGTGTGTTTTCTCACGCATTTGTGTGTGCATTTCTGTTCTCTATATACCCAGTCGTGAAAATGATAATGATCTGTGCATGTGTTTAATTGTAGAACATAATGACAATAGTTTTGCAAAGCGATTATGCCTGTTTTATAATTACCACCAGTATGTGCAAGTTTCACTTGCTTCACATATTTGCCAATGCTTATTATTGTCAGTCATTAATAATTTTAACCATTCCAGTAGGTGTTCAGTGGTACTTCATATTGTTCTATTTGCATTTTCTCTATCATTAACAAGATTAACAATTAACAAGTACCTTTTCATATGTTTATTGTTCATTTTGTTATCTTTTCTGAAGTGTCTATTTTTTTATCTTTTATCTTACTGATTTGTAGGAGGTCTCTATCTGGATATGATTTCTTTGTCAGATGTATGTGTAATAAGTATTTTCTCTCTCTGAGGCATGCTTTTCCTAATTATATCTTTTACTGATCAAGATTTCTTAAATTTAATATAGTCCAATTTCTCGTTAATGCTCTTTGTGCCTACTGAAGTATTTTCCAACCCCAAGGTCATAAAGATATTCTACTATATTATTTGTCAGAAACTTTTATTTTGCTTTTCACATTTACGTCTATAATCCATACTGCAATTTGCAAAATTTCACATGAATCAGCATTTCAGTCTGTCTCTTTTCTTTTTTTCTTTTTTTAAAGATTTTATTTTTTTCCTTTTTCTCCCCAAAGCCCCCCGGTACATAGTTGTATATTCTCCATTGTGGGTCCTTCTAGTTGTGGCATGTGGGACGCTGCCTCAGCGTGGTTTGATGAGCAGTGCCATGTCCGCGCCCAGGATTCGAACCAACGAAACACTGGGCCGCCTGCAGCGGAGTGCGCGAACTTAACCACTTGGCCACGGGGCCAGCCCCTGTTTGTCTCTTTTCTTGCCACTGTAGTCTAAACCACCCTTACTTTTTGTCTAGATTATTGTAGTAGTCCCTTGAATTGGCCTGTCAGCATTCAGACTTGCCCCTCTTGAATTTATGACTGCTTTGCTCAAAGATTACCTTTTAAAACTGCACATCATGTCATTACCCTTCACTGGCTTTTGATTCCTCTCAGAGTGAAGTGGGAAATCCCTAATAAGACTCAGAAATCCTAAGTTACTTCACCACTGCCTGTTTGTTCATTCATTCTTTAGAACTCTTTTCTCCTTTGGCCACTGGTTCCTCTTAGCTCAGAGTCCTCTGCATAGAAGGTTCTCCCTTCTTTTGCCAACTGCTTCTCATTTTTAGCTTTTCATTTTATTTTATTTTTTTGTTGAGGAAGATTCACCCTGAACAAACATCTGTGACCATCTTCCTCTATTTTTTGGTACCTGGGCTGCCAGCACAGCATGGCCGCCAACAGAGTGGTATAGGTCTGCGCCTGAGAACTGAACCTGGGCCGCCAAAGCAGAGTACACTGAACTTAGCCACTCGACTACCAGGGCTGGCCCTAGCTTTTCATTTTAGATGTCAGTTCAACCATTCACTCACTTATTCAGCAAATATTGAACACCGTTATGTATCATGCATTGAACAAGTGCATTAACAAAACAAAGATCCCTGTTCTCATGGAGTTTACATTCTAGTGGGAAAGCAGGTAATAAACACTAATTTAATAAATTATCTAGTATGTTAGAAGGTTATAAGTGATATGGGAGGAAAAAAGAGCAGATTAAAGGAGTTAGAAATACCAGATTGGGGAGGTACTTGACAATTTTAAATAGGGTGTTCGCTATAGGCCTCATTGAGAAAGTGTTATTTGTACACAGAGTTGGAAGGTGATACAGCTATTTGGAGGAGTGACCAGTGCAAAGACTCTAAGACTCTATGTGAGAAATAGCAAGACGGCCGGTATGGCTAGAACAGTTGAGTAAGGGAGAGAGTAGTGGGAGATGAGATCAGAGGGTAAGGCAGGTGCAGATCATGTGAAGCTTTTGCAGGGTTTTGGAGCAGGAGTGACATTATTTAACCTAAACTTTAAAGGAATCAGTCAGGCTGTTTTGTTGAAAATATGCTGTAGTAAGAGTGGAAGCAGGACACCTGTTAGGAGTCTGTTTCAGTGATCCAGTTAAGGATGGATGTGGGCTTGAACCAAAGTGGTGATAACAGAGGTGCTAAGTGGCTGGGTTATGGATATTTTGACTGTAGAGCGCAAGGGTATGAGGGCGGATTGGAAAGGGGTTCGTGAGAGTAAGACAGACAGAAATCACTGAGAGAGTCAAGGGCCATTACAGGATCACTTCCTGATAGAAGCCTTCCTTTACCGCTCAGATTGTTGGAGCCTCTATTATAGCACTTTCTGCCTCTTCTTGATAATATTCATCACTGTTGTTAATTAAATGCTCAAAGGTACATTGTTTTGTGTGCATTTTTGTCACTTTTTAGACTGTAAGTCCCTGAGGTTAGGGACTGTCTTATTTACTGAAATAGGTGTGGTCTTTGCACATAGCGGTTGTTTAGTAAATTTTTTTTGAATGAAGTGAGAACTGTGCTTCTTTCCATATTGTAATTAAGTAATAGGCTAAGGGTGATTATATTTTTTTCTAACTTTTTGTCATAAAAAATTTCCAAGTACAGTAAAATTGAAAAAATAATACAACAAACATCCAGACAGAGTCAACAGTTACTAACATTTTGTCATATTTGGTTTTTTTGTTTATTTTTTTTGGAAAACTGCTTGAAAATCAGTTGCAGACATCATGCACTTAAACTATAAAAACTTCAGCACACATCTTCTGTGAGTAAGAATAGTCATTCTCCTGTATAACCTTAGTACTATTGTCACACCTGAGAAAGTTAACAATAATTAATTTTCTCTTCAATCCATATTTATAACTGTCCCCAATCTATCTTTTAAGACTTTTTGTTTTTTTTTAAAAAATCAGATTCCTGATAAGGTTCGTGTATTGTGTTAGATTATTAGTCTCTGTTTTTATCTGAGTTTCCCTGATAGCAGAATGTGAGGCAGAGGGCTTTCATGCTATTACTTTATTTAGGGAATTCAACCTAGAGAGCACAAGTGAGGGAAAAGGTAAATACGCTGAGAAAAAGGAAAAATTAATACAAGGATGCTTCCTGCCACTAAGTGTGACTGATTGCTGGATCCTAGGCATTGCATCCCTGAGAAGCCATATAAACTGCATCCAAGGAAAGAAAGGGAAAGAATTTATCTACTGGCTTCTAGTGGGCAACACTTCCCCTGCACTTTAGGGTTGTAAGTTTTGGGGCACAAGGGATATGGTGTCTGGTTTTGTGGTTAACAGCAAAGCCCCAAGTGAGGAGGTAAGAGGATGAGAAGTGGACAGGAGGCCAAAGGCACAAGGTGTTGCTAGGCTGCTCAGGGTGAAAGGCAGATGTGAAGATGTGGGGGTGAACATTGTAATGAGTCAGGAGGGCCCTCAAGTCTGATAATGTCTTTACTCTTTTATAATCTAGTGGAATAGCCCTCCCCATCCTTTTTTTCCTTTAAATGGCACTAACTTTTTGAAGAGACCATGCTGGTTGTCTTGTAGAATACCACACATTGTGTATTTGTTTAGTTTGTTTCCTCATGTTGTTTAAGTCATTCCACTCAGTCCTCTATTTCTGGCAACAGGAAGTTAGGTGTAAACATTGATCAGACTTAGCAGACTCCACAGTGATAGACTGCTTCATAGTGCATCACATCAGAAAACATACGGTGTCAGGTTGTTGCACTTGTGATGGCACGTTCGACTACTTAAAGGTGCTGACCTCTAGATCCTTCATTGTATGGATAGGCTTTTCTCTTTGTACTTATTAAGTATCTATGGGGTAGTACTTTAGCACCTTGTATTGAGTGAATTTGTACCTGATTCACCCACTAATAATTCTTGCCTGAATCGCTTATTTCTTTAGAGGTTTCAAAATGTTGATTTCCCCCCTTAATTTTATCATTCCATTTGTATTAGCTGGTATTCTTCTGTAGAAAGTGTTTTTCCCCATCAACTAGGAATGAGCTTTTGTTCCTCCTGAAAAAACAGGGCAAAGCTTATATTTTCTTTTAATGACTAGTTTTTAGAGTTTATACAATAATCCCCTTTAAAGGTGGCTAATAAGTTTTCCCCCTTTTTCTTGCTCTTTCTTTTTAAAAAACTATCACTGTGGACTGAAAGGTTTTTATTTATTCAGTGTTTACAATCCATTTGAGTTATTCTTTGGATGCTCAGATTACTCCAAATTTGGGGGCTCCCTAGAAGGGATCCCTTTGTGTCCTTTTGACATGCCCCCGTTAGCCTTTGAGCGCATCTTTGCTTTCTGGCCCAATTTTCCCAAGTTCATTTTGAACTTTCACTGCCCCAGAACTAGAATCATCCAGTAACGATGGTTTCTGTTTCTTTGTTCCACATGATTGCCTTTTCTTTGAGGTATTATCTTTGAGAAGTAAGAGTGTAGAGGCAGGTGACACAGTCTTCCAGCTTTAGCCTTTGCCCCAGAACTGGTAAAATAAAATTTGAGAAACATTGCTGGTTTAACATATTGCGTTATTGCTGTTTTGAAAACCAACACAATATATTCTTTCTTCCTTTCTTGAAAAGCACTAATGTGTTGTATAGGAATGGATTATAATAATAACCTTATTATTTTCAAATTGCATAGTTTAAAGGGCATATTTCCATATATGATAATATTTTTAGATGTCACAGGAGCATGGATTCTTGCTGTTATCTCCTAACATATATGAGGTTTAGCCAGATTTTGGTCCTCAGTACTTGGAGTTGATAATCACTTTAGAATTCAGCAAGCTGTAGTTGAGGGATGTTGTGACTGCCCAAACTTATGTTATTACCATGTAGGAAAACTGATATTAGAACTCAGAACTTCAGGCTTCAAGGCAGATGTTTCTATCTTACTTTATTTAATGACTGTTTCGGTAATTGGACTTGTTACCTAGACAAATGAAAATATCACAATAAAGTTAATAAAATAAGGAGAGAAAGAACTAGTTTTAATAGAGAAACATAACAGGCAAGTTGGTAAAAAAAAAAAAAAATTTTGCAGAAATAATGAATGTAAGAAAATGAAATCCCTCCCTGCAGCCATGCCTGCTGAAAATAGTTTGGGATCATACATTCTGCCACGTTTTTCTATGCATATATCTAGTATTAATTTAAACAACTCCACAAATAATCACATTGTACTAGCATACTCTTAGCTTGTGTTTTTGTAGTGTTGTGTTTCAGCATATCTGAATTATGCTTTGGCTTTCTTTCCCTATCTGTATATATGGATATACCACATTCTTATTAATTGCTACCTGGTATTCCTTTATGGATATTTCTCTTTTTTGATAGGCATTTGGCCCCTTTCTAATTTTTGTAATTGCAGACTGCTGCAGTGAACCAGAGTGCCAATTATTTAACTGGATTTGAGCCTCTAAGAAAACTTGGGCATTTTGTTCTAAGATCTTCTTTTTCTAATGATAGACGTTAGACTGATTTAAAATATGATTCCTTTTAATCTCTTCTCTGAAATAGGGTGTTTTTTAATTTAGTTTTTAAAACTTGAACTAAAAAGAACCAGAAAATAAGAACTATTTTATTTTTAATCCTTTAACATTCTTCCATTTTCTTAAAGAAAACCACTTCACTGTTGAGAGCCATTTAGTTTATAGTAACATTCCTAAAACTCGCTAAGTTTTGAGGATGGATAGATAAGTTCCATTTAAGGTTTCCATCAATTTTTAAGGTTTTTAGTTGTCAGTTTATATCATGAATTGAGAATACATATTATTTTTCTCTGCCTTATTTTTTCCTGAAAGGTAGAATTCAATAGTGTTCAGATAGACTGATAATTTCTCTGTTAGAGTAGACTACTGCTTTGGTTTGCTTTCAGGAAGAAAGCAAAGGAAAATTTTAAAATAGTAATTTCATTTGTTTTATTCCTTTTTAAAAAAATACTTGCTTAACTCCTGTTTCTTTGATAAGAACATTTAAAGTTATGTGAATGCTACCAACAACTACCTTTTACAAATTCTACTTTGAGTTGAAGTAGAATATTTGTTATCCCTGAAATTCTTTGCTCCAGTGTCTTTATTTGTGCCACTCCTTCCAACTGGAAAGTCTATACCGTACCCCATCTTGCATGGCCTAGCTCAGAAACCTTCCACGTGAGGTCTTCACCCATCTTTTAGCTGAAACTAATCTCAACTGAATGTCTGTGTACCTTTGGGATTTTTCTTATGGGACTTATATTTTACTGTTATTTAGGCCCTTTTTCAGTCTCTCTTTTTAAAAAATTTATTATTTTGAAAAAAAATTTACATTTACAGAAAAATTACAAGAATAGTAAAATAAACTGCCATTTTGTCACATTTGCTTGCTCTCTGTATACTCACACATATATATAAACTTTTATTTTATTTTTGCTGACCCATTGGGGAACAAATTACAGACATCATGGTCTTTTACCCTCAAATACTTCAGCATGTATATCCGCTAAAGTAGGATATTTTCGTCAAAAAATTTTTTTTAGTTTTATATGAACATTTCTAAAAACGTCTAGTATACAATTATCAGACTGAGGAAATTTAAAATTGATACAATGCTATTATCTATACAGTGCTGCTGTCAGTCCATATTCAAATTCAGCACCCTTCTTACCTTTGGTACCATCTGTCCTGTGATTCTGTACCCCTGAAACAGCCCTCTAGCTCAATTCTTACTGTGGACTTTGGAAGAGAGCTGACAGACCTTTAAAGCACAACTTCGTGAATTGTCACAGTTTTGAATTCCTGCCTTCAAAACAATTGACAGTCCTACATATTGGTGGTTGGCTCTGTTTCCTGTTTCCTTTATCAGTGTCCTCAAGATTCTTATCCCTCTTCCTGATGCTTTGTTTCTATAACAGAATGTCTCTGACTTTCAGAGACAATACATCACAGAGACACTAGTGTGAACTCTCTCTTCCCATCACCAGATTTGCAGTGTTGTCTCTTTTAATTCCAGTTTTTAAGTGGTGTGTTATTAAAAAAATAAAATGTACAAAATTTGAAATAATGTACCACCCCTATGGCAGAGCCCCTGTAATTTAAAAATGTCATCAAGACCAAACTGATAGGTGTACGAGGTGCATTGTTCATGGAGTGTCTGCAAGTGATTTTGATGACCAGTATGCTGTTACTTTACATTCACTACTATATAGTTTTTTATATTTTTATGTTTATATCTTATAACAGTCTTCTCTCCGTGTTCAAATGATAGTTGCTAGTGCTAGAACTCAAGGACATACCCTGAAATCAATAACTTTGAAATGAAAGTGAAATGTAATGATATGCTATGAGAGAAGTGAAACAACTGCCATATTATGCCAAGCTGTTAATCTAGGAGAAAACATGGCAAAATGTTATACAGTTACTAAGAAAATAAGTCTGTGTTAAAGCTTGAGTATGCCACAGTGATTGTAGATTTATGTGCTGCAAGAAGGCATCCCTGATTAGTCTTGAATTATGAGTTTTGATTATATGACATTTTCAGTAACTCATTTAAATAATTTTCATTGTTCTATATATGTATCTGCATCTAATAGTATCTTCACTATTAGAACAATGATAGCTCCTCATGTGCTCTTAAAAAAACCCAGCCCACTCCCCTTTTTTTGGATTGCCAAAGTGGTACATACTTATTTCAGAAATTCCTAACTTTATAGAAATATGTTTTCAATTATCTGAAAGTTACCTTCTCAAATAATAAATACTAACAGCTTCTATTACGCTCTTGATCCTTTTCTCTTTTGGAGTCCCGTTTTCTCCTCTCCTCATTTAATATCTATAACCTCTTTCTCTCTCTTGGGCCTTTGCTCCCTTCTTTCCTTTCTCCTATAAATAAATATGTTCAAAGATTTCAGTAAAAGAAAAAGAAACCAAAACAGTTGCTTCTCAGTAGGACTCTATAGCTTTCCTGCTCTTCCTAGCTAAGCTTCTTGACCTTCTACTTTTTTCCTTCTCATTCCTAAGATATTGTAACCTGGCTTCTGGCATTCCTTTTCCGCAGTAACTGCTCTCTCTCTTTTTCAGTTATTTGCTTTTAACAAAACAAAAACAAAAAAACTCTGATTAAAAGATAATTCAGGCATATCTTAGAACACACATTTACAGAGAAATGTGCATTGTTGAAAGTCAGTCTTTTTTTTATATTCTCTCCCTGAGATAACCTCTTTTAACCATTTGGTATATTTGTTCAGCTAATCCTACATGTTAATTAATATGTTATTTAGCTCATATATATATTTAAAATGAGAGATATATACATATCATTCTGTAACTTGCTTTCTATTCTTTACATTTAGATCTATTTCAGTACATTGTATAATGTAGGGCATATTGCTTAATTTCTCTTCCTTTAGTTTCATCATCTATAAAGTGGAGATGATAACAGAACTCACCTCGTATGGTGCTTGTAAGTATGAAATAGGATAATTTATGTAAAACTTAAATCAGAGTCCAACAGATGTATTAGTGCTCAGTAAATGATAGATTTTTTAAATAAAGAATATTATTTATGTTAAAATGTTGCATATTCATTATTAGTAGTTTATCAGTGTACAAAGGATGAAGAACATAAATCCCTCTTCAGTGTCATTTTAGGTCTTTACCTTCCCTGATTTTTTTTGTGGCATTTGCTGCAATCTGCTCTCTGCTTTTGAAAATTTTTTCTCTTCCTGGCAACTCTTTGCCCCATTGGATAGTCTTCTTTTTGTGTCAGTGTTATTTAAAAAAAAAATTAGTCATACAGAAACTATTGAGAATATTATGAGTATCCATGTACCTATTACCTCGCTTAAGAAAATAAAATATTATAAATATAGTTCAAGACTGCTAGTTTTCCATCCTGATTACATTGTCTGCCTCATCCCCCAGAATTAACCACTGTTTTGAATTTGGTGCTTATCATTCCCATATACTTTCCATTCTTACAGTTTTCTTCATGTTTCTTGTGCTTGGAATTTATTGAGTTTCTTGGGTCTGTAGGTTTATAGTTTTCACCAAATTTGGAAATTTTTTCTCCATTATTTCTAAACTATTTTTCCTGTTCCCTCTCCTTTTCTTTAGGGACTTTAAGTAGATATATATTGGGTTCATCAAATTTGTCCCATAACTCACTGATATGATTCACTTTTTTTCAGTCTTTTTCTCTGTGTGTTATATTTTGGGCAGTTTCTATTGGTCTGTCTTTAAGTTCAATTAGTCTTTTCTTCTGAAGTGTCTAATCTTCTGTTAATCTCATTCAGTCAGTTTTTTTTTTCCAGATATTTTAATTTTTAGCTCTAGAAGTTTGATTTGGTTCCTTTTTTGTTTTCCATGTCTCATTAACATTCTCATGCTTTCCTCTATCTTAATGAACATATGGGATAGATTTACAATAATTTTTAAAATATCCTTGTGTGCTAATTCTATCATCTGCCATTTCTGGGTCTGTTTTTATTGATTGACTTTTCTCCTCTCTGGTTGTGTTTTCCTGCTTCTTTACATACTTGGTAATTTTTTATTGGATTTTGCAGACATGAATTTTGCCTTTTGAAGGGTCTTAGATATTTTTGCATTCCTTTAACTATTCCTGAGCTTTGTTTTGGGATACAGTTAAATTACTTGGAAAGAGCTTGATCCTTGTGAAGCTCGCTTTTAATCCTTTTTAGTGAGACAGGCAGCCTTTAGCATAGGGTTAATTGTCTTAGTTACTGTGACAGTATTTTTCTGAGTACTTCCACTCAGCGCCCCGTATATTAGGAATTTTTCCATTAACTTGGCCCTGTGAGCTCTGGGGATTGTTTCACCTGCTTCTTTCTGTGATTCCTTCCTCAGCCTCAGGTTTCCTTATGTGCATGACTGATCAGAACGAATGTGAAGACTTGAGGGGGACTCTGCAGATCTGTGGAGCTCTCTCTATGCAGCTCTCTCCTCTCTGATATTCTTACCTGTGAATTTTAGACCCCTTCATGTTCCTGAATCCTCAGCTCTCCTCCTCACCTTGTATGGCTACGCTTTGTTTAGCTTCCCCCTCCCTCTGCTGCAGCCTAGAAACTTTTTCCAGGAGTTACCTGTGTCGTTTACAGGACTCACTCGTTTGTTTTCTTCTCACAGGGACCATTGTTTTCCACTGCCTTTGTCCACTTTCTGAAAATCATTGTTCCTTATTTGTCCAGTTTTTTAGTTGTTATAAAGTAGGAGAGTTGATCTGTTCCCTATTATTCTATCGTGGTTGGGAACAATTGCCTGTATATAGAAAGCCATTGGTTTCTAAAATACTGTTAATTATCTTATGCACCTGAATATTAGGTGAGGTGTTGCCGTCCCAAAAGGCTTATATTTGAGACCTTCTGAAGTTGCTCATATTACAGGGTAATTTCTAAGTTATTTTGCATGGCAATTGACTATTTGAGAAGAACATGTTGGCTTGAAATGTCCTTTAGTCAGTGTCTGTTTGGATGTTTATAGAATATGCAATGAGTATAGAATTTAACACAGATTAAATAATAATTCCTGAGTATGACCTTAAAATCTGCAAGTGCTGGATGTTGTATGCAAGTTTTTTTGAAAGACTAAGAAGTGTACTAAAGAGTAATGTAGAGATTATATTATAGAGATTATAATAAATAATTCAGCAAATATTTATTGAGCTCCTCTTACATGCTGGTCACATGCCCCCAGGTGCTGGGCATAAAATGGTAAATACGTGAGATATTCTTGAGTTTTGCCCTATTGGAGCTTAGAATCCAATGAATTTAGAAACTGAAACATATGAATGTTATAAGTGGAAAGACTCTTAGAAGCCATTGAGTTTTTTTATTTTACAAAAAAGGAAATTGAGACCTCCCAAAAGAAAATGACTACTTAAAGTTACACAACCATTTAATGGGTTGAAACATTATGTCTGACTCTTGGTATAGTGATTTTCGACCTCCGCTGTTAAATGAGGTCTGTCATACTTAAGAATGCCTTCTCTCTCTGGGCTAGACTATTTTAGATATAGTAAAAATTTCACATAAAGAAATTTCAAGGGCCGGCCCTGTGCGTGAGTTGCTAAGTTGGCGCGCTCTGCTTTGGTGGCCCAGGGTTTCGCTGGTTTGGATCCTGGGCATGAACATGCTACCATTCATCAGGCCATGCTGAAGTGGCGTCCTGCATAGCACAACCAGCAGGACGTACAACTAGATTATACACCTATGTACTGGGGGGCTTTGGGAAGAAGAAGAAGAAGAAGAAGAAGAAAAAAAAAAAAAAGATTGGCAACAAATCTTAGCTCAGGTGCCAATCTTTAAAAAAAAAAAATTCAGAACACTAAGAAACCGGCCAAGGAGTTCATATACCTCTTTATTTTCCCTCACAGAATGCAGTGCTTAGTCATTATTTAGATATTACCTGCATTGTTTTCAGTATTTTTCCCAAAAATGATAAACTTTAATTATTTAAGGAGTCATGGGCCTTGAGTGAGCTTTACTCTTTCACAGTGGGAGCAAATGATTGTTGGAATGGGTGGGAAGAAGGGGATACTCTCCGTCTCTGACAGAGCATGTAATTTCTAGGTTGTCTGTTGCACATGGGGAAAGAATGTGTTGGCCCATGGTGAAATTTACTTCTGCCCACCACCCAAGTCTTATAACGACATACATATATGTATATGTATGCAGATAAATAGCTGTAACTAGCATTTATTGAGCACTGAACAAGGTTGGGATTATTTTAAATTCTGTCTTGTATTATTTCATTTAATCCTTAGAACAGTCCCATTAGACTCTGTTCAAGGTAAAGTCCCACTGGATCTGTTTCATGTATATCCTATTGGGCTTGAAACAAAAGTATCACCTGATAGCCAATCAATAATAGTAATAACAATAATGATGATGCTTATTTTGTGATAGGTACTATCCAAGTGATACACATCTCTTAACTCTTTCATAACTTTTATAGTTAAATTTGGTTTACTATGAAAGTTGCTAATGCAGCCCATGATATTTGAAACATTGGGAGTAGGAGTGGGGTAGAAGAAGCAAATGGGAACAGTTCAGTTTGAATTTGAGGTCATTCATAATATCTGTAAACTCTGAAGAAATCTTGTGGGCAGAAATTGCAGGTAATACTCTACTATGTATACATTTTTATGAGGGAGTGTGACTGCAAGCTTATGACACTGAAAGCCAGTTGCATCCCTGTGCCTCGTCCCCTGTCAGCCTTTCTAGCTGTGTTTCCAGTGATCTTGAGGACAGAATGTGAATTTGCAAAGTTAGGCTACTTCTGGGTTAAAAACGAAGTCTTCTTGAGGAGTTTGAAATGGTACATAGTTATAATTATCTTTTCGTGGTGTTGATTTTTTTGGGGGGGGTAAAGGATTAGGTGAAATGGATTTAGTAAGGCACTAAAGTTAAAATCTGGCTTTATTGGGAAAATGTTATTATTGTTATTTTTTAGTAAAGAGAGAAGAGGTGAGTTTTAGAGATAATATTTTAAATTACTGCATTTTGTTCTTCCTTCTCCCCTTCTCAAAAATACCACATGGAATATTCCATTCATTACTGCCTGAGAAAGTCATTACTTTGCAAGCTGCAGTTGCTGAAATGGTTTAGTGGAAGAAATGTTTGCTTGTACATATATATATATATATTTTTTTTTTAGTGTTTTTTTTTTTTTTTGGTAGTTGTGTTTTGACTGTCCAAATGGTAGCAAACAAGAAGAAGCAGATTTAAATTTATATCGGGCAAACGTGTTTGTGGAGCATTTCATCAGATGACTCCCTGTCAGCCTCCTATCTTGAAAAGAGGGATTAATGAAATACCTTCTGAAGCAGCAGTGAACTCTTGTGGAATAAATCCTGACATCTTTCACAGTGTTTTGTGGGATAATTTCAAGTTCTTCAGATACAGATTACATAAAGAAGCTTGTAGGACACGTGACACATTCTGATTTCTTGTATTTTAAATAGTAGAAAAATTGCTACCTCTAAGAATGGATCCTGGAGAGATCTTGTCACAGTTATAACTTTTTATCTATGGTTTTATCTCACAACTTTATTTTTAATTTTTTATTCTTATAGACAACTTAAAATAGTTTGCAATAAACTGCTTTATATATAAAGTATTGTAATGGTAGAGTAATGGATTGCCTGTGCATTGTAACCACAAAGGTAAGATACAGTATGCTTGTTACATTTCATTGTTAGTGACAGAATGTGAGAGACCTTTTTGTTCACAATGTATTTTAACAATAAAGTGTAACCATTGTTATATTTTTGAAAATAGATATTTGAATCCATGTGATGCTTAGTTTGTATCCCTTAGGAAAGGTAGTATTCTGAAATGTGTTTCAGATAGCTAAAAATAGTGTATTGAACAGATATTTTTTTCCCTGAGATTTATAGGAAGCTTTTCTCCCAACAGCAGAGGTTTGTAAGGCCTTGATTATGCTTAAATCTTTTAGGTATATTCTCAAAATTCTCCCCCTCTACTTTAGTTTCTCTTCCAACGTCTTGTGCTGGTTGAAAGTATAACTCATTTTGAGAACATTTTCTGGACTCTTCCATCTATTGCAAATATAGTTAATTTTTTTTAAGAAGAGGAAAATAGTCAAGTTCTGATTATGTTGCCTTGGAAAGATCTTGATTAGGGTTTAAAATGATTAAACTTCTATAAGTACTCCTTAAAGTACTTGTTTTCAAGTCTGTTTTGTTCATTTTCCTCAAGTGCAGCATACTTGACATAATCTCCAAGTTTGGTTTCTTTTGTTTTTGAGCACCAATTTGTGGACATTGTGTGATTTTGTAAGATTCAGGATGCTTACATTTTAAATTTATACTTTGGTTTTTAAACTATGGAATAATTTACTATTTTGCTTTCATTTCTATAAACATGACATAGTTATTGTTAGATGAAATTGTTGAGATTTTAAATTATGTTCAGTAAATTTATAAATTCTGAAAGTCGGCTATTCCTAGGTAGTGAATTATTTCTCACAAGAGGAAAAGCGAGAAAACTGATGGAAATTAGTTTTGTTTGCTTGTTGCTCACAGAGATAATAGTTCAAACAATAGTAGTTTTGATCAGGTACAAACATATTCATTATCTGGTCCCATTCTGTTTATTAGGGGATGTCTTCTCTGTGCCTCTAGGTAAACTGTCTCATTGGAATATTCTTAAAGAATGTTTAAAGGGCAGTAAGCCTGGAAAACAGTTTTGTTTTGTTTCTCTGAGTTCATTCCATGGTTGTCTGTGGTTTGTTCTCCCAGTGATTTACCTTTTATCACTTCATTTTAGTTTTCATTTCTGCTATTATAGCAAGGCTATTTGAAATCATCTATCTCTTCTCTCTGCTCTGTCCTTCTTGATAGGTGAAAAAATTTTTGCATTTGGCTCTTTTTAAGCAAAAGAGAGCTAAGCTACTATTGTTAAAAATTGTATGGAATCAACATCCTAAAGTTTCTATAAATTATTATTATGTAACTGTTAAAGCAAAAATAGAAAAAGATGTAGGTTGGAAATTAGGAGGCCTAAAACATTATTTGTAGTTACTTTTGAAAGAGCTAAATTAAAATTATTACTTCTATTATTAGAAATAAAAACCCTTTGAGCATATTTAACCAATAACTGCAGCAAGAAGAGCAAAATTCTTCATTTTCTTTTCATCTAAGGCGCTACATGTTTTTTCCCCCTTGGGTCGTTGCTCTCTTTTCTGATTTTTAGAGAGCTTTATGGTTTTATATGTGTTTTTAAAGTCTGACAATATAGTTGATGTAATTCTGTCATGTTAATACTAACACACCTTTCCAAGTGAGATTTTTTTCATCATCCGCCTCCCCTCTCTCCCACTTGTGTAGGCACGGTGAGCTAGGTAGGCATGTTGCATCACTGCTGCCATGGCTACCCTAAGAACAGGCATGTGGGTTGAGCTAAAGCAGTGGTGATTAGTTTTCCAGGTTTTCTCCCCCCGTAACTATATGTTCTTCACAATGAAGACTCTTATTTTAAAACGTTTACAAATGACTAGGTTGTGAGATGTGATGACTGAATCATCACTGCTGCCGATCTGCCAGATCTTGGCTCCAGTTACAGTAGTAGATTAATGCCGTTCCTGTTGAGGATGGTCAGAAATAGCTCTACATTCCTTTTCTGATTAATACATTTTAAGCACAAATGTCATGTTTCTTTTGCCTCTGAGTGAAAATGAAAATGTGTTTCCTCTTTGAATTTTTAAAAATATTCCTCTGAATTTAGATATTTTGCAGGGGAAAAGATCCTAGTGAGCATTATCTATCATGGCAGTATTTCTGATTATTGTGAGTATACGTACATAGATTTTTATGTAGTTTAGTCGGCTTGGATACAATATTTTATTTTGTGCCTTTCCACATAATGTCTTTCTAAGATATTTACTTTTGTGTCCGTAAATCCTTATATTCTTGACTAGCTCGTTTGTAAATGTATGTCAGCTGGGATAGAGTTAATGTTGTTAGGGGGCCTGGCGGGGAAGTATAGTTTTTTCAGGCTCATTAACCCTATAGGAAAATTAGCATACGAGGTCCAACAAGTGATTTGGGAGTGTTGTTAATATACAGTATGTTTTCTTTTGTTAGCAGTAAAGCACTATATAAACTGCAGCTAAGGTCATTCGTATCTTTAGTGTAGAGATTTCTCAGTGTCCATTAACTTCTGAGAGAGGGAGTTGCATAACCTTAGTACCAGAATTTCTTCAGTAGAATCATGTCTTTCTCCATCTTTTGTTATACTGCTTATTGATCAAGTAGAAAAGGGATGTTCTCTATCTCTATTAATTTTAGAGTCATTTAGCACAAGTTTAGGTGACAGGAAAAAAGACTTGAAAAAGAAATTTTTCCCGTATCTTCTTCACTAAGCTTAGGAAAGAGAAAAGGAACTTTCATATTTCAGGAGATTCTCCTACACTCAGTACCAATTGTTATTATTTTTATTATTTAACTTATTTGCCAAAACTTGGGAGTCCGTGTTAACTTGAACTGTTAGGGCAGTTGCTGTTAGGGCAATATTTGAAGTATATGCAGTCTCGGGGGTCTCTTCCAGTTAAGGAATTGCCAATACGTTTGTTTTAGGAGTTGCAGACTAAGTTTTCAGTATTTTTATTAAGTCTTTTTTTCAATTCTTGTGAGGTGTTTGCTTCTTTGTGATCTTGATGCATAATAATTTTCTCTGTTTGTAAGTCCTTACCCCCAGATCTTACTAACCCTTCAGATTCCAGCTAATAGATTACTTCCTCAGGGAAGCCTTCCTTGATGCCTAAGCTTGAATAAAGTTCCTCTACTTCTATAAGTATACTTTGCTTTTCCTTTATAACACACAGTGTATTTGTGTATTTGTGTGATTCTTTGTTGATGTCAGTTCTGTTACGGGACTATAAGCTTTACAAAAGTAAGACTGTTTTGTTCTCCGTGTTATCCCCGATGCCTGACCAAGTGTCTGAGCATCTCCATATAGTGGATGCTCAGTAAATAATTGTTCAATGAATGAACTTTGGCACAGATGTTCCAAACTTACGGATTTAAAAAAAATGAATATCTTACTTTGAAATGCATTTTAAGTCCTATTTTGAATATGGTTATATGTTGACATCCTGGAATTATCACTAAAATTTATTTCTCTTTTTGTATTTATAATGAATCAAAAGGATCCAGAAAGTGGCCTGTCTTCCCAGTGTTTTCCACTTGTTTCTTAGTTTATGGTGGGGATGGAATAGATCATCATGTCTTGACACTTAATTGGCTACCAGTCACTCAAGTATTTGATTTGTTGACTGATTGTATATACATGGTGTATGTTTTTTTTTCTGGCTTATACTTAATTTAGGAGAGACAGATCCTTTTTCATTTTATAGGACTTGCCTCCATCTTTAACCTGCAAAATGTTAACTAGCAACGTCAGCATTGTCCAATAGAACTTTATCCACTGATGGAAATGTGGTATATCTGTGCAGTTCTATTCATTAGTACATGAAATGGGGCCAATTTGACAGAGGAACTGAATTTTAATTTTCACCAATTTAAGTAGGCTTATAGTATTGATTTGTAACAACCATTCTCATACACCAGCCAACCCTTCACTTATTTACTCCTCCTAAATTTTTAAACATTTTTTTTGAGTGAGTAGTAAACTCACATATTACTCAAAATAAACTCAAGAATCAAAACTGTCATTAAAAGGTTTATGTAGCTGTGTCTCACTTCTATTCCATCTCTCTCTGGCCCTCATAGGAAATTATTTTTATTTGTTTCTATCTTTCCAGTGTTTATACATATACAAGAATTAAGAATGTTTTTATTTCTCCCTTTCCTTATACAATAGATAGTTTTATATTTATACAATCTTTTGCCCCTTGCTGGTTTTACTTATAATTTCCTGTTCTCTCTATTTTAGTACACAGTGCTTTTCCTCATTAATTTTTACAGAAATAAAGTATTTCATTGTGTGAATGTATCATAGTTTCTTTAACCAAACATGGACTTCTTTTTTTCCTTTTGGTAAGGAAGATTGTCCCTGAGCTAACATCTGTGCCAGTCTTCCTCTATTTTGTATGTGGGACGCCGCCACAGCGTAACTTTGTGAGTGGTGTGTAGGTCCACACCTGGGACCTGAACCTGAGGACCCTGGGCCACCAAAGCAGCGCGTGCAAATTTAACTACTGCACCACCAGGCCAGCCCCAAACACGGACTTTTTAATTTAATAAGTGACCCATGACAATTGGTTCTAATTGGAGAAAGATTAAAGTTGGATCTGTACTTAATACTGTATATCATGAAAAATTACAAGTTTTCAAAAGATACAAATGTGTTTTTGCCGGACACTAAAGTTCTTTCTAACTTTCTACTATTATAAACAGTGCTTCAGTAAGCAACTCTGTATGGATGTCGTTTTATATTTGTGCAGGTACGTCTGTATAACGTGAGATTGCTGGTTTAGAGAGTAGACGCGTCTGTAGTTCTGGTAGCTCTTGCCAAGTTCTCCTCCATTGGGGTTGTGTTATTTGCATTCCCACCAGCAGTGAATGTATGAGAGTGACTCCCTGCGACTTTGTCGACAGACCGTATTTTCAAGTTTTTGTATTTCTGCCAATTTGTTGTGTGAGAAATGGTGTATAAATGTAGTTTTAATTTGCATTTCTCATATATTTAAGCAACGTTTATTATATTTTATACTTTGATCTGTTGGCTTGTTGGTCTTCTCAATTTCTCAGAGCCCTTCATGTAACAGGAGATTATCTTTTGTTTATGATATGAGTTGCAGGCTTTTTTCTCACACTTTGTCATGGTGTTATTATTAGTTCTCTTTTCTTCTTTGGCTTCTGAATTTTGAGTCAGAGATAAGACTTTCCACGTTCCAGAGTTATAAAGAATTCACCCGGGTCTTCTTTTGGTACTTTATATAGGGTTTCAGTTTTAAATCTTTGGGCCATTTGAATATTATCTTGATGTCTAGTGTTAGTTGTGGAAACAGTATAATATTTTTCCATGTGACTACTTATTTGTTCTGGTGTCATTTGTTAAAAAATAAATATTTACCCCCACTGAATTGAAATGACACATTTTGACAAATAAATTACATGTGTATTTGGGTCTGTTTCTGGACATTTGATTCTGTTTCATTGGTCTGTCCATTCATGAACCAATTTGACAGTGTTTTATTGAAGCTTTTTCGTATGCCTTAACATCTAATATAATTATCCTTTCTCAGTGCTTCTCTGTTTTTGAGCTTTTTCTTAAAAAAGGCTATTTTTTCTTGTTTGATTTTCCATATAAACATTAGAATCACCTTATCTAGTCTGAGAAAAAGTATTTTGCTATTGCAAACACCCTCTAAATAAGTAGTACACCTTAGGGAATGTTTTCCTGCCCATTAGGGAAAGGCAGGAGGGCTGGGTAAGTTTCTCTCTTATGTACCTTCCCAACTACTGGTGTAAACTACCAACAAGAGGCTAGGCAATAGTCTTGACTCCCTAGCCTGGGGAGCAGGATTTTAAATTCATCTCTTAAATTTCTTACCAGTTGACTTTTGTTTAATCAAAGACACATTTTACCTGTTTCATAAGGTTTGCCTAGCCCTTTGCTCCGTGACTTTATCAGTTGACTGAGGTTACCTGCCTTTTGATTAAATGAAATAGGTTTATTTCTGGTGCCAGCTGTGGTCGGTGTTGAATGCCCAGAGGGCTGTGTTGAGAATTCTAACAGGCTGAAGGAAAGAGTGCTGTCATCAACTAGCAGTCTTTGCTATGGCTGAGGAATGCAGAAGGGTAGGGGATTTGACAGAACAATGGAATCATTTGTGTTTAATTTAGTTTGAAAATCTTTACATGTTATTGAATGATCACCTGTAGCATTTGAAATGACTCCAGTTTTTGGATGCTTTGTAATTTATTTAATGAGTTAACGTTTGGATAATTTCTGTTTATTTCACTTAAAATGATGTACTTGATGCTTAATCTCTGAGCATAACTATGATTCTTTAGGTGAGGAATTTCTAGTATAAAAGATATGAAGATTTTTAGTGTTTTGATAAATATTGCCACAATTTCTAAACTTTAATCACCTTCAGACTGTTTTCCCAGTTAAAGTATCCTATTTCAAAGATTGTATTTTTCCTTTTTCTCTCCAGAGCCCCCTGGGTACATAGTTGTCTATTTTTAGTTGTGGGTCCCTCTAGTTGTGGCATGTGGGATGCCACTTCAGCGTGGCTTGATGAGCGGTGCAACGTCTGTGCCCAGGATCTGAACCAGCGAAACCCTGGGCCGCCGAAGCAGAGCTCGCAAACTCAACCACTCGGCCACAGGGCCGGCCCCCCCCTTTTTTTTAAAAAAAGGTTTTATTTTTGCTTTTTCCCTGTTTTATTATTAAATGTATTTTTACTAAATTATTTCTCCATTTATATCTGGAAAGGCTCATTATAGCTCCTAATCTTATCTATTATGATTGTATTTCTTTGAACTTTTTAGAATATACTATTGTCTTGTTTCTTGACTATTTCTCCTTTTTGTTAATTTTTAATATCGAAGCAATGTTCACCTGGGGTTCACCTTGTTTGAGACCTACTGAATTGGAATAATAGAGGTTGCTTTCAAGTACTACTGTATTTCTGCTCATCCTTTTACAATCGGATTTTCAAGTGAGTGAGGATAATAGTGTCTTCTGTTTTTCTTATTTTATCACTCTCTGACTTTTCAAATTCCCTGACAGTCTGCATTCTGTATATAGTCAGCAGTCACTCAGCTGCAGTTGTGCCACTTAGGACAGAGAATAAAGGATAATATGGGGCCAGCCCGGGGCGCAGTGGTTAAGTGTGCGTGTTCCGCTTCAGTGGCTCAGGGTTCGCTGGTTCCGATCCCGGGTGCGGACATGGCACTGCTTGGCAACTATGCTACGGCAGGTGTCCCACGTATAAAAAGTAGAGGAAGATGGGCATGGATGTTAGCTCAGGGCCAGCCTTCCTCAGCAAAAAGAGGAGGATTGGCAGCAGTTAGCTCAGGGCTCATCTTCCTCAAAAAAAAAAAAAAAATGATGATAGTTAAGAGCTCAGGCTCTAGAGGCCTTTGAAGTTCTATTCCCAGCACTTGATTCCTGGATTTGTCGCTTATTCCTTCTGTTTCAGTTTCCACATCTCTAAAATGGGGAAAATAATGGTGCCTACTTTACAGGGTCGTTACAGATTAATTTAGCTGATAGCTGTCAAGTGTGTGAAACAATGACTACCACATAGGAAGAGTTTACTCATTGTTAGCAGATCTTTTTAATAATTTTTGTTAAATAGCAATAAAATATATAGCCTTCTTGTTGGACAGATCAGTCTTTTCTGAATCATTGTGTCTGACAGTGTTGGTTTTTCCTCTTTATTATTCTTTTTCCTTGCCTTCTATGACTAGGGTGCTGATTTTCTTTATTAGGGCGGATGGTTTAGGTACAGCTCTATTATTAAGGCAAGCTGCAAGTAGGAATGAAAGGAAAATGAACAAGGATGAGATTTAAAGACACTTCTTTCTGCCTTATCTGTCTTCTTTTGCTGCTTGTATTTTGGATTTGAGAGTTATGCTGATCCCTCGTCTTTGGAGACAGCTCCCTGAATCTCTGGTTGCCAAAAGTTCATGACTGTAATAACTGTGACACTTCTTTTGGTGATTAGTGTGTTCTCATATGGGTAAAGAAAAAGAATTGTCCATATGTGGGAATAGTAGATATTCGTTTGTGATTCCAGTGGGGTACTCAACAACTATTTGTTTTAACTGAATAACTGATATAATGGTAGGTGATAAATCACCAGAAAAATGTTGAATTCTTTTGGCTTATCAGTTTGGGGATTATGAACAGAGAAATTTGTCTCTTTTGGGTGAAACAGCTGTCTTTTATTTAAATGTTCATATTTATATGTCAGGCCACTTTTACTTGTGCTAGGTTGTATTAAAATTGTATGTTAGCCAGCAGGTTGAAAGGGATGTGAGACCTTTTACAAGGAAGTCCCAGTACAGAGAGTTCAGACTTTGTAGTTTTGAAAGTTAGATTTTGATAGTGAATGGAAATACTGCCCTCTACTGTTGGCTTATTGTTTTACTGCCATGTAAAAATGTTCAATAACCTACACTAGGATGGTTTTTAAAGTATATATTAGTTCGGAGTATAACTATATAAAACATTACTCTGATAACTTGTTGATAGATTTATTACCTCATGCTAACTCCCATTATATATGTATGTTGTCCTCATTTTGGCTTTTAGAAAATCCTGAAACAAACTTTAGTCTTTCTCGTTTTGTATGGTGAGCTTGAAGTAGCTGCTATAATAATTCCTTATGGTTGTGTGATTCGTAGCTTGTATTGATAGCTTATAAGCAAACTAGAAATAAGTTCTACAGGTAAAGATAATTTTTCTGAAATAATCATCGTTTTAATTTATTTATGTATTTGACATTTTAATAAGTATTGAATAGGGATGTAAGATCTTTGTGTGTTTACTTAAAGGAGGCACTGCCTAAACAATGGTGATACGGAGCAGAATTTAACCTCTGGATTTCATAGTTTTCACTATAAAATGAGGGAATTAGAAGAGGTGATTTTTAAGATTCCCTTTAGCTTTGCTGAGTACCTACTGTATATAAAGTATTGTACTGGATATGAGAGAGATATGAAAAAACAAAGATGGTTAGTATTGTTCTTACTCTAGATCAGGGGTCAGCCAGTGAGCCGTATCAGGCCACATCCATTCATTTACTTATTATCATGGCTACTTTCGTTCTACAACGGCAGAGTGGAGGAGTTGCAAAAAAGACCATATGACCTGCAAAGCTGAAAATATTTACTGGCCCTTTACAGAAAATGTTTGCTGGCCCCTGCCCCAGAGGAACTTCTGGTCTAGTGCAGAAGATAAATATCTAAACAATAATTCTAAATGAGTGTTTTTAAAAAACACATAGACAAAATGCCAGGAGTAGTTTAAATAAAGTTAGTACACAATAAAGGAAAATACGCTTGCATCATTAGCACTATTCTCCCAGTTCAGTAGTGTATTCACATCTTCTAATAATTCCCAGATTCCTGTTTATCAGCCATTCGCAGGTATCCTGCTTCACAGCCTCCTTATTAATATTGTCTTTTTTTTTTTTTTTTGTAAAATGCACAAGTCTTAAGTATGCAGCTCAGTGCCTTTTTATAACTGTGATCACTACCCATGTAAAGATATAAAACATTCTCGGTATCCTAGAAGACTCCTTTTTGCTGTTTCTAAAACAGTATGCCCTCTCCAGAGGTAATCTTTTTTCTGACCTATATCACTTTAGATAGTTTTGAACTTCTTTGTAATCATACAGTGTATATGGTTGCTTATGGCTTCTTTTAGTCAGCATCTGTGTCATTGTGTGTGTCAGTAGTTCACTCCTTTTTATTGCTATATAGTATTCCATTGTATGAATATACTACTGCTTGTTTATTCTGCTATTGTGGGAATTAGAGTTGTTTCCAGTTTGGGGCTATTATGAATAAAGCAGTTTCAAGCATTTTTGTACAAATCTTTTTGTGGACATATGCACTTATTTCTTTTGGTTATTCTTCCTGAGAGGTAGAGGTTTAAATTCATCTTATAGAGTCTTTACCAGAAAGTTTTCATTTAATGGGACGAGATGAGAGGGAGAAATCAGAGACACATTTTCACCTACTTTATAAGTTTGACTGTCCCCTGCTCCATTACAAAGTATGACTTTAGATTTCTTCATAAACCTGTGAAAAGGCAACCTACCTTTTGACTAAATCAGACAGATTTTATTTCTGATGCCAACTTTGGTTGACGTTGGGTGTTTAGAGGTCTTTGCTGAGAATTCTGATAACAGGTTGAAGGAAGGAGTGCTGTCATCAATTAGCAGCCTTTGCCATGGCTGAGGGATTGGAGAAGGGTAGGGGACTTGGCAGAACAATGGGATCATTTGTATTTAATATATTTTGAGGGGCCGGCCCAGTTGCGCAGTGGTTAAGTTCGCACGTTCCGTTTCTCTGTGGCCCCCGGTTCACTGGTTCGGATCCCAGGTGCAGACATGGCGCCGCTTGGCACGCCATGCTGTGGTAGGCGTCCCACATATAAAGTAGAGGAAGATGGGCACGGATGTTAGCTCAGGGCCAGGCTTCCTCAGCAAAAAGAGGAGGACTGGCAGAAGTTAGCTCAGAGCTAAGCTTCCTCAAAAAAAAAAAAATTTTTTTTTGAAAAACCTTACATGTCATTGAATACAGTTCTGTAGCATTTAAAGTTACTTCGTTGTTTGGATATGTCATAAGATTTCTTAATTTATTGTACTTTTCACTTTTAGAATGTCTGCTCTTTTTTAGAGATTCCATTTTTCTTTTTAAATTCATAATTGCATCTACTTTGTGTATCCTTTCCTCTGTGTTAGTATTTTACATATTTAAAATTGCCATTTTAAAGTTCTTTTCTGTTAGTTCTAACATATATGTCATCTGTGGTTCTATTGTGTGTCTACTTTTGATTGCTGTTCTCTTATTTTCTTGTTTTCCTGCTTCTTCCCTTATCTTGAATTTTTTTGTCATGTGCTTTACGTAATATGTAAAAGAACCTTTGAGATTGAGCCAATGTTCTTGGCCTTTCAAGAATCTAGAATGAAACTAACCAATTAGAAGTTGAGTTTGCTTAGGGCTAGGTTGCTGCATTAGTTCGTTTCAGCTCATTTCTGTTTTCAGATATTTTCAGATAAGGGTGAGATCAGTGCTGTCTTTCATAGGTCCTTTCAACCAGCAGGACTTTAGGATCTAAGTGTGAGACTGCAGAAGTGTTTCACTGCTTTTCCAACCCAATTCCTAGCCTCCAGCACACTTAATACTCTCAGTAAATATCTCATTAGGGTTATCCAATGTGTAGGGACAAAAAACTCTCCATTTTAGGTTCCACCATATTCCAACTTGTCATGCCAAGCCAGATGTCCTTAAAAATTCCACTCCTTACCCCAGCAGAGTTCCTCAATTTATATCAAGCCCAATCCTTTGCCTCCCGGGGTCTGAACTTGCCAAATACTCCATTTAGGTAAATATCTGCCCTTTCTCATCTCTTTGGAATTGGAATTCTTTAGACTAATTTGTGTTCAGAAATTTCCATTTTTTTAAAATTGAACTTCTTATTTTGTGATGATTGTAGATTCATGTTGGTTTGTAAGCAGTGATGGAGATCTCACCTGCACTTTACCCAGTCTCCTCCAGTTTTAACTATAGTACGATATTACTAACCAGGATATTAACATTGATACAGTGAAGATACAGAACATTTCCATCACCACAAAGATCCCTGATGTTGCTTTTTTCTAGCCACACCCACTTTCCTCCCACCCCCTCATCCCCTTCTTAATTTATGGCAACTAATTTGTACTCCTTTCTATAATTTTGTTAAGAATTTTATCTAAATGGAGTAATAAATATGTAACCTTTCGGAATTAGCTTTTTTTTTTCACTTAGCATAATTTTCTGGAGATTCATCCAGAAGATGGTGTGGCGTGTATCAATGGTTTGTTGTGTTGTGTTGCTGAGTACTGTGCCATGATATGGATGTGCTACTGTTTAACCATTCATCTGTTGAAGGATGTCAGAATTTTTCCAGTTTTTGGCTTTTACAGATAAAGCTGCTCTTAAACATTTGTGTACAGGTTTTTGTGTGAACATGAGTACTCATTTCTCTGGGATAGATACCCAGAAGTGCTGGGTTATATGGTACTTGCATATTTATTTTTTTTAAGAAACTACTAAACTGCTTTCCAGAGTGGCTGTACCATTTTACATTGCCATCAGCAATGTGTGAATGATCCAGTTTCTCTGCATCCTGGCCAGCATTTCGTGTTGTCACTCTTTTTTTATTTTAGCCATTTTCATAGGTGTGTAGTGATATCTCATTGTGATTTTAATTTAATTTCCCTAATGGCTAATGATGTTGAACATCTTTTCATGTGCTTATTTTCTGTCTGCGTATCCTTCTTAGTGAAATATCTCTTTATGTCTTTTGCCCATATTCTATTTGTTTTTTTTTTACTGTTGAGTTTTGAGAGTCCTTTACATAGTCTAGTATACTAGTCTTTTGTCAGATATGTTATTTGCAAATATTTTCTTCTAGTCTATAGCTTGTGTTTTCCTCCTCTTATTAGGATCTCTCATGGTGCAGAAGTTTTTAGTTTTGATGAAGTCCAGTTTATGAATTTATCCTTTCATGGATAGTGCTTTTGGTAGCAAATCTAAGATCTCCTTGCGTAGCCGTAGGTTTTGAAGATTTTCCTCCTGTTTTTAAGTCCATGATCCATTTTGAGTTAGTTTTTAATTAGATGTGAGACTTGGGTTGAGGTAGTTTTTTTGGTTTGTTTTTTTGCCTGTATATCTTCAGTTGCTCCAGCACCGTTTGTTGAAAAGGCTATCTTTCTCCCACTGAATTGTTTTTACAGCTTTGTCATAAATTGGTTGGGCGTATGTGTGTGGGTCTGTTCTGTTCCATTGATCTTTGTGTTTATCCCACCACAAATACCACACAGTCTCGATTACTTTAGCCATACAATAAGTTTTAAATTGGGTAGACTGTTTCCTCCCACTTTATTCTTCTTCAACATGGTTTTAACTTTTCTAGTTCCTTTGCCTTTCCAAATAAATTTTACAGATCTTGCCTGTATCTACAAAACGTCTTGCTGGAGTTTTGATAGAATTTTAACTGTATTAAATCTGTGTGTCAGTTTGGGGAAAATTGACAGCTTTACTATGTTGAGCCTTCTAATCTATGAATGTAGTGTGGCTCTACATTTATTTAACGTATCTTTAATTTCTTTCATTAGCATTGTTTAGTTTTCAGCATGCAAGTCTGGTACATTTTGTTAGAGTTACAAACTAGTATGTCATTTATGTTTTGAGTGATTATAAATGATACTGTATTTTTGATTTCAATATTCATTGCTATTATATAAAAATACAGTTGACTTTTCTATTTTTATCTTGTATCCTGTGACCTTGCTGAACTTATTAGTTCTAGGAGTTTCTTTGTAGATCTCTTGAGGTTTTTTTACGTAGACAACCCAATCCTGCAAATTGGGACAGCTTTATTTCTTCCTTTCTAATCTGTATGCTTTGTTTCCTTTTTTGTACTGGCTAGAACTTCCAGCACTAGGTTGAATAAGCGTGATAAAAGCAGACATTCTTCCCTTTTCCCAATATTAGGAGAAAAACATTGTTCACCATTAAGTATAATATTTACTGTAGATTTTTTGTGGTTGCTCTTTTTCAAGTTGAGGAAGTTTCCCTCTACTCCCTTTTTTCTGAGAGTTTTTATCATGAATGGGTGTTGAATTTTCTCAGATGCTTTTTCTGCATCATTTGATGTGTGATTTTTCTTCTTTAACTTGTTAATATGGAGTATAACATCGATTGATTTTCAGATATTGAACCAGGCTTGCGTTTCTGAATAACTTCACTTGGTTTTGGTATGTAATACTTGTTGTATGTTGCTGAATTTTATTCGCTAATATTTTGCTAAAGATCTTTGCATTTATATTCATGAGAGTTATTGGTCTATGGTTTTCTTTTTTTGTACTGTCTTTGCCTGGTATTATTAGAAAAATGCTAGCTTCATAGGTTTAATTGGAAAGTTCTGATTTTTTTCTTGTCAGTCTTACTAGATGTTTGTCAATTTTATTGATTATTTCAATCAAGCAGCTTTTTGTTTGATTTCTTTTTTCTATTTTTTTGTTTTCAATTTCATTGATTTCTGCTTTCATCTTTATTTTTTCTTTCCTTCTACTTGGTTTGGGTTTATTTCCCTCTTTTTTTTCCCCTGTATTCTTGAGGTGGGAGTTTAGATTATAAATTTGAGACTTTTCCTCTTCTCAGCTCTGTATTTAGTGCTATAAATTTCTATCAACACTGTTTTAACTGTTTCTAACATATTTTGATACGTTGTATTTTCATTTTCATTTAGTTCAGTGTACTTTTTCAAAATTGCCTCTTTAACTCATGGTTTATTTAGAAGTATGTTTTTTAAAAAGTTTCTAAGTGTTTGGAGATTTTTCCTATTATCCTTCTGTTGTTAATTTCAAGTTTGAGTCCATTGTGGTTGGAGAACACACTCTGTATGATTTCATTTCTTTTAAATTTGTTGAGGTTTGTCTTATGACTAAGACATAATCTGTCTTGTTATATGTTTTGCGGGTAATTGAATATGTATTCTGCTGTTGCTGGGTGGAGTGTTCTATAAATGTTTATTAGATCCTGATTGCTGATAATGTTGTTGGATTATTCTATATCCTTGCTGATTTTATGTGCATTTCTATCAGTTGTTGAGAGAGGAATGTTTGTCTCCAACTGTAATTGTGCATTTGTCAGTTTCTCCTTACAGTGCTGTCAGTTTTTGCTTCACACATTTTGCATCTCTTTTGTTGGGTACATGCATGTTTAGGATGGCTATATCTTCTTGATGGATTGACACTTTTATCATTTTGTAATGTTTCTCTCTTTCTCTGGTAATTTTCTTTGCTCTGAAGTCTAGTTATTTGACATTACTGCAGTTGCTCCTGCTTTTCTTTGGTTAATGTTTGCATGATATATATTTTTCTATCTTTTTAGTTTTAACCTGCTTATATCATTATATTTGAAGTGAATTTCTTGTAGACAGCTTATACTTGGGTCATGGTTTTTATTTATTTATTTGGTGAGGAAGATTCGCCCTGAGCTAACATATGTTGCCAATCCTCCTCTTTTTTTGCTTGAGGAAGATTAGCCCTGAGAGCTAACATCTGCCAATCTTACTCTGTTTCATATATGGGATGCCTCCACAGCATGGCTGATGAGTGGAGCAGGTCCACGCCTGGGATCCAAACTCACAAACCCAGGCCACCAAAGCGGAGCAGGCAGAACTTCAACCACTTGGCCATGGGGCCGGCCCCTGGGCCGTGATTTTTAATCCACTCTGCTAATCTGTGTATTTTCATTTGTGTAACAGAGCATTTACATTTAATGTAATTATCAATATTTTAGGGTTTAAGTCTGCCATTTTATTTTTGTTTTCTGTTTTTTATTTATATTTTACTTCCTGTGGGTTACTTGAATAGTTTTAAAGGATTTTATCTTCTCTGTAGTGCTTTTGAGTGTATCTGTGTAGCCTTTCAACAGTTACTGTAGGTATTACATTATATATATTTAACTTATCAGTCTACTCATGTCATTTACTAGTTCAAGCAAAATATAGAAACCTTACCTCTTTTTACATCCCTTTACCCTTCCCCATATGTAATATAATTATTTTAACTATTTCTTCTGCATACTTGTAGAACTGCATTAGAGAGTGTTGTAAGTTTTGCCTCAGCTGTCAAACAAGATTCAGAAAGCTCAAGAGAAAGAAAGTCAATTGTATCTACCCATATTTTTGTGTACTTTGTTGTTTCTTCATTCTTGATAGTCCAAGATTCCTTCTTTTATTTTTTAACCTTTCTGTTTAGAGAACTTCCGTTAGCCATTTTTTAGGGTAGATCTTCTGGCAACAAATTCTCTTGTTTTTTTCATCTGATAATGTTTTGATTTTCCTTTGATTCCTGAAGGATTTTTGCTAGATATAGGATTCTGGGTTGACCATTCTTTTCTTTCAGCAGTTGAATGATATTGTATCATTTCTTCTGGCCTCCATGTTTTATGATGAGAAATCTGCCATTATTGGAATTGCACTTTCCTTAGAATTAATGTCGCATTTCTCTCTGGCGGCCATCATGATTTTTTCTTTGTCTTTCATTCTCAGGAGTTTGAGATGTGTCTTGGCATGAATTTCATGGGGTATCTATATAGTTGGAGGTCTCCTTAGCTTCTTATATCTTCATCATCTCTTTGTGTGCTCCAGTCCCGCCCTCTTTCTTCTCTCCTCCTTGAACTTGGATGACATAGGTGTTAGATCCTTTTTAATAGTCCTGCAGGTCTCTGAGACTTGTTTTTTCTTGTTTTGTTTTTGTCTACTTTTTTCTCTCTTGTTCAGATTGGATAATTTCATTTTGGTTGTTGTGCTTTCAGCTCTACCATTTCCATGTAGTTCTTTATATATTCTGTTTCTTTGCTGTGACTTTCTGTTATTTCATTTGTTTCAGGAATATTTGTAATTGCTTATTGAGGCATTTTTATATTTGCTGCTTTAAAATCTTTGTCAGATAATTCTGACATCCCGCATCTTAGTGTTGGCACCTATCGATTGTCTTTTTTTCTTCTGTTTCTTGTTTCTTTTATTATTAATTCTTCCATCTTACTGTAATTTCTTATCAGCATACGAACATACTCTACCTTTGCCTAACTTAATAAAACTCTCTCTTGATCACCCATCTGTGCACTTTTCTTTCCCTGCTCTCCTTTATGGCCACATTTCTCTGAAGATTTATCTACACAGGCTGTCTCCACTTTCTTACTTCATATTAACTCATAATTCATTTTAATTTATCTCAATACTGCATTTAAATTGCTTTTCTCAAGATCACCAACAGCTTTTCTGTTGTCAAATCTAATGGACACTTCTCTCCTATTCTCCATCCTTTTAATAGCATTTGCCACAACTGACCACCTTGTTTTTCTTGAAATATGCTTCCCCTTTTGGCTTTTGTGATAATGCAATCTTCTGGCTTTTTTGTAACCTCACTGGTTCACCAGCTTTTCTAAGATTTCCTCTGCCTTACCTATAATTTGGTGTTTCCTGGAGCTCTGACATGGCTCTCTTTCTATTCTTTATTACCGAGGGTGATCTCATTTATTCCCTTGGCTTTATCTATTACCTACATATTGATGACTCCCAAATTTGTATCTCCAGATATCTTTCATAGATTTGATATACGACATTTGACTTGGATATCTAATAGGTATTTTTAATTTAAAATGTCTGATGAACTTTGCCATTTCTTCCACTACTGTGTTTCTCAAACTAGAAACCTGCGAGTCATCCTTGTTTCCTTTCTTTCTTTCACTCTGACATCCACTTCCTCAGCAGATTGTCTCCCCACACCTTCAAAATGTAGCCTTAACCCTTCTTCTTCTTCTTATCTGTTAGCACCCTTGTCTAAACCATCATCATTTCTTACTTGGACCCAAGTTTCTAGTAGTTGATCTCTGTTTCTGCTATTGCCTATGTATATAACCCATTCTCTACATAAACCAGAATGGAAAAAAATATCTAAGCCAGATTCTCATCTGTCCCTTGCTTAAAACTCCCTAAATGGCTCACAATTTCAGTTGGAATAAATTCCAGTTAGAATATGCTTATTCTGGAATGCCAGATGCTGCATGAGCACTCTCTGATGTTTGCATGATGATGAAATTGCCTAACATTTCTCAGAATGTACTGTTGTCAATCAATGCATGACTGTATATTGATAATTAAATTAAATGTAAATTTTCTAAATGTATCCTTCAAACGGACCATTTGAAGTGTGCACATTTTTGTGTAGATGTATGTTTTTAAATCACTTGGATATATACCAAGGAGTGTGATTACTGGATTGATTGTATGGTAAGAGTATGTTTAGTTTTGTAAGAAACTGCCAAACTGTCTTTCAAAGTAGCTGGACCATTTTGCGTTTTCACCAGTAAGGAATTGAGAATTCCTGTTGCTCTGCATTCTCACCAGCATTTGGGTTTTGGGTTTTAGTCACTCTGATAGGTGTGTACTGGTATCTCGTTGTATCTTACAATTCCCTAGTGACAAATGATGTTGAGCATCTTTTCATATGCCATTTTGCCATATGTATATATTCTTTGGTAAAGTGTCTATTTAGATCTCTTGCCCATTTTATAATTGTTTTTTGGGGGGGGTTGTTTTCATATTCTTGAATTCTAAGAGTTCTTTGTATATTTTGGTTACTAGTCCTTTCTCAGATAAGCTTTTTGCAAATATTTTCTGCCAATCTGTGGCTTGTCTTTTCATTATATGAACAATACCTTGCAAGAAGAGAAGTTTCTAATGTTAATGAAGTCCACTTATCAATTTTTTTTCATAAATCATGCTTTGGTGTTAAAGAGTTGTCATCAAACCAAAGGTCATGTAGATTTTCTATTATTTTCTAGGAGTTGAGTTTTACAGTATTATCTTCTAAAGAAATTTAAAACTCAGCAATAAAGTATTTAGATTCACTCGAATATTTAATACTTTTTATGGCCTTTATTATATTCTGTAGATCATCTAATTTTTTTTTCACCATGAAGAACTTCTTTAACATTTGTTGAAATGCACTTCCTCTGGTGATGAATTCTCTCAGCTTTTGTTTGCCTGAAGAAGTATTTGCTTTTATTTTTGAATGATATTTTCAATGAATATAAAGTTCTAGGTTCACTGTTTTTTTAGAAAAACATTAAAAGACCTTACTTGCTATGGTTCTCGTGAGAAGTCTGCTGTGGTTCTTCTCTCTCTTTTTCTTTTTGTACTGTGGCCTTTTTCCCTCTGGTTGCTGTAATTTTTCTCTTTTTGACAGATTTTTAGTCATTTGATTATCTTGTGTTTTGGTATGTGTGTGTGTGTTTTCTGCTTAGGATTTGCTAAGCCCCTTGGAGCTGTGAGTTTATAGTTTTTATTAAATTTGGAAAATTTTCGGTTAGTTTTTAAAAAACCTTTTTTCCTACTTCCATCTCATTTCTCTCCTAGGCTTTCAATTACATGTGTTTGATTTCTTGATATTGTCCTATGGTATACTGTGGCTATATTTATTTGTTTTATTTTTTTCTCTCTGTCCTTCAGTTTAGATCATTTCTATTGCTATGACTTCAAGTTCATTCATTTTCTCTGCTGTCTAATATGCTGTTAATCTCATCTAGTGGATTTTTCATTTCAGATATTGCGTTTTTCATCTCTAGATGTTCCATTTGCTACATTTTTATTACTTCCATTTGTGTCATTAGGTTCATGTTTTCCTTTAAGTGTTTCAACATACGTGTAATTTTATAAATGTGTTTCGAAGTTTTTGTGTGCTAATTCCATCACCTGGTTTTTCTAGATATGTTTCTGTGGACTGATTTTCTCTCTGTGATGGGCTACTTTGCATGTCTTTGCATTTTTCATTGGATACCAGACATTGTGAATGTTATTGAGTGTTGCTGAGTATTATTTGCTCTAAAGAGCACTGATTCTTTTTGGCAGACAGTTAAGTCTTTTGCAGATAATGTTGATTTTTGTCCAGGACTACTACTTTTTTTTTTTTTTTTATTAATGTTATGATAGATTACAACCTTGTGAGATTTCAGTTGTACATTATTGTTAGTCATGTTGTGGGTACACCACTTCCCCCTTTGTGCCCTCCCCCCACCCCCCCTTTTCCCTGGTAACCACCGATCAGATCTCCTTGTCAATATATTAACTTCCACCTATGAGTGGAGTCATACAGAGTTCGTCTTTCTCTGACTGGCTTATTTCGCTTAACATAATACCCTCGAGGTCCATCCGCGTTGCTGCGAATGGGCCAATTTTGTCTTTTTTTATGGCTGAGTAGTATTCCATTGTGTGTATATACCATATCTTCTTTATCCAATCATCAGTTTCTGGGCATGTAGGTTGGTTCCACGTCTTGGCTATTGTAAATTGTCCAGGACTTCTTTTTAAAGTCTTTTAGGCTTTTTTAAAATTTGGTCTCCAGTAGCCTTTTCTCTGAGGCCATTTTAGACTTATTACTAAGGCTTGACTGCCTGGGAGTCTATACTGATTGCTCCAAGAGTTCATTGATGTCTCTCTACTCTGGCTGTATGGATCTGAACAACTTCCAGCCCAGGGTGCGCTCTGGAAGTTGTTCATCATATAACTCACTGACAGTTGTTTTTTGCTTTGCCTTGTCTGGAGTTTCACACAGATCATGTAGATTAGTATTCAGACCAAAGTATGTAGATTAGTATTCAGACCAAAGTTCTGATTTCTGGAGCTCTCTTCTTAACTTCCTCCTTTCCTGTGTACTATCTTGCAAATTCCAACTGCTTCAAACTCCCGGAAAACTAATCTTGATCTCTTCAATTCAGCGAAATGGCTATGTTTGCTTGGGTTTCTCCATTGTGTGCCAGGTTCCCAAATTTACCTCCAGGCAGGAAGCCAGAAAGATAGTAGAGCTCTTCTGGTTTGTTTTCTTTCTCTTAGGTATCATAGTCCTATACTGCTTGTTGTCTCAGTGTCTGGAAATCGTTGTTGCGGGCATTTTTTCCTAGTTTTCTAGGTGTTTAAGGGAGAAGTGCAAGCTCTGTACCAGTTACTCCTTCATGGCCAGATGCAGTTTTTCCTGTTTTATTTATTTAGATCCTATTTCATCTCACAATAGATTTAAGATGGCCTACTTTGGAATATGAACTACTATTTCAATAATTTCCTTTAAAAAATAATGTTCTTGCTCTTTTGGGATGAAGGAGATATAAAAGTAATATATATTCATTGAAAACTACAGAAGTATATAACAATGTACATTAACCTCATCTGTAAACTCAGACTCCATATCTTAATACTATAACATTTTGGTATGTTCTAGTCATTTTTCTATGTGCATATGTAACCTCTTATACACATAATTAAGGAACACATACACATAAACATATAATCCTCTTTGTTCATCCAATTTGTAATTTTTTTCCTTTTAGAAAAGAAAGGTTAGAATAACTTTCTATGTTATAAAATTTCTTTAAAAATATGTGTCTATTTGTGTGAGTTACAATAGCAGTTTAAAATTTCATCACAGGAATGTATAATCATTTATTCAGACAATGTGGGATTGATTATGATTAAACATTTATTGTTTCCCCAAGTAAGATCTTTAGTCAGTAAAGGCTGTGCTCCTAAATTTGTTTATCCTTTTTTGGGGATATTTTTGTCCTTGTTTCATCCATTTCCTCCTCCCTGAGAAAAGTATTGTGTCAAAATTTTGGATTCAATTCGGTTTGAGAACTGTGCTTTTCTTAATTGGATTATCTAGATTTGCAAGCCTGTCTGTGTATTAGAATCACATAGGGAGCTTGTTAAAAATAAAGATTGTTAGACTTGAATTAGGGAATCTTATTTAGATAGCTCACCATTTGGGAATCACTATTCAAAACCTGATCTCTGGTACTCTAGGATTGCTTACAGCCCAGTGTGTCGATTGGTTCGGGAGGACATGTGAGGATGTGTGATGGGACACACTGGCTCTCAGCCAGAGCCTCTCTGGTTTATCTATGTTGGTTTTTGGGATGTCCACCTAAGATATGGTTTCAAAGAAATTTTATGTTAAAAGCAAATGTGTTTACCATGAGTATAGCTTATCAGAGCTCTGCTTCTGATATGTGATGGGTTTATTTCTTTAAATATAGAGAAGCTTTTACAAACTGCATAAGATACAAGTTATGGCTTGTTGAAGCTTATATGAAACCTTTTAAATGGTTATGTGAATATAATGTTTCTCGAATAATGGACTCTAAGTTATAATTTTCACTTAATGGTTGTTTTGAGTGTACTGAACAAATTTTTTAATAAGTCATTTGATTCTTAATTGTTTTAAAAATCTTTGAATGGAAGTTGAAAAATGATAGTTGCTACCTTTACATAGTAATTCTTTCAGTCCGTGAATATGGAATGTCTATTTAAAATCTTTAGTTTACGTTAATAATGTTTTGTAATTTTCAATATTTTTTCCTAAATATTTTCTTTTTTTGATGTTAACGTGAATGGAATTATATTTTTAATTTCATTTTCAGATTGTTCATTGTATATAGGGTTAGAATTAATTTTTGTATGTTGCTCTTGTATCCTGCATTCTTACAGAACTTATTAGTTCTAATAGTTTTTTTGTGGATTCCCTGTGATTTTCTATAAATAGGATCATGTCATTTGCAAATAAAGGCAGTTTTACTTCTTCATTTCCCATCTGGATACCTTTTATTTTTCTTGCTTAGTTGCATTGGCTAGAAACTCTGGTACAGGTTTGACTAGGAGTTACTAAATTATACATTCTTTCCTTGTTTTTGATCTTAAGGAGAAAGCATTTAATCTTTCACCATTAAGTATGGTGTTAGGTGTAGGTTTTTTGTGGGTGCCTTTTATCAGATTGAAGAGTTTTCTTTATTTTCCAAGTTTGCTGAGAATTATCATGAATAGCTGTTAGATTTTGTCACATGCTTTTTCTGTGTTTATTGAGGTACTTGGCAGTTCTTAAATAGGTATTTCATTTGGCACAAAGAAGTTTTTCATGTTTTGTTTTGTTTTTTAACATAGGTGGTGATTTTAAGATCAACTGTGTGTTGCATATCACATAGCCTTAAGTGAGAACCATAGAAAATGATTTTCTGTCATTCATTCAACAGTATTCATGAAGTGCTTGCAATATGTTCTAACAAGTATACTAGATTCTGATAAACACTTAAGATTTAGATTTACCAGGTTAGAGTTTCAGATTCATGATTACAAAGTTTTGTTTCTTCCATGAATTTAATTTTTTAAAATTTTTTAAAAATCTAAATATGTGGCTATAAAACCTAAGAATAATGAATCCAATTCCATCTCTTCCTAAAATAATAGCTTTTCTATTATTTTTGTTACCATGAGCAGTATCATGGTAGAGGAGAGCTCTTTTTACACAATTTTTTTGTTGGTTCAAATTAGGGTGGTTGAGAAGTTGCTAGGTTTTCTTTTAGAACTGCTTTATAAGTAATAGCCATATTCAGAAAGCAAACTGCACTAATTCGTTAGTGCTCCTGTAACTCCATTATCACAGTCTCCATTGTGGCCCTGTACTTTGAAGTGTGATGGTACAGTTTGCAGCATATAGATTTGCCCCATTATTTGAAATTGCACATAGTCACAGTTTAATTTGTTCATTTCTTCTAATTGGCTGTCTTCAACTGTGAAAGCAGCTGAAATACTGTGGTTAGTTGAAATTAGTCAAGGTTGATAAGAATGAACATAGTATTTGATTTGATATTAGTTTTAATTTTCATTATTCAACATTTTATTTGACAGAGTAGCATTTTAGTATTCTTAATTACGGTGAAGTATATTTTATCAGTTTTATGGTACCTTTGCTATATCAACTTTTTAAGCCTACTTAAAACAGAAATGTCCACATTATCTTGGGCTAGATATCAATCTGCCAGAAAGATTGATAGCAAATTAATAGGTATATGATATTATTGCTATATTCCTCCTGTTTAAAAAAGAGAGCAAATAAGCAAAACCTAGCTTTAATTCTTCCTTCATATGATTTAAGAAAAATCATGTTTCTCTAACTCTGTTAACCATTTGAATCCCATATGGCCCTCTTACAGCATTGTATCTAACTGCATTTTCTTCACTGTAAGAATTTTAGGAACTTGGTTGGGAATAGTTTCTAATGTTGAAATTATCAGTGAATGTTCATTAATTCTTCATGTATGAGCCATTACCATGGAAACTCAGATATTACGTCAACTAGTTATAATCTGTGACTTATTTACTTAGCATTAAGATGATTAAGTAAATTACTATATATAAAGCAATTGGAGGAGTTCTGGCAAATAGTGCCATATCTTAGCAGATATTACTGTTGTTTTATTGTTGTTGTTTGCCAAGTGTGAAAATTAAATTCACGTATTCTTTAAAATTTAAAGTTCTGGTCTTTAGATGTAACATCTCTTTGTGGGGATTATAATTGTTTATTAAAAATTATTATTATTAATAATTATAATAATAAAATAATAATTATTAGGTGAAAGTGAAATCTTAAACATGGAACTGTAGTATGTAAAATAGATATTTTATTATCATGTATTTATTTATAAGTTCAGATTTATAGTATTTGCTTTATTATAAATGTATATAGTAAAGCAGTTTTGAATAATGCAAACTTTTTTTTTAAAGATTTACAATTTTTATTGTTTCTGCAAAATCATGGGACCAAACCAATTATTTAACCATTTTCAAAAGAAGCTTTCCTTCTAATTACAATGTTATCAGGAGATCAGTGTTACACAGGGTAGGCTGAGATCCCTGGGGGAATAGGAAGTCTCTTCTCCAGAACCTGAGGTCTCTCGCTAAGAATCTCTTTTGCAAAGAGGCAGCTATCATCTCCTGTGGGTATTCTCACCAGATAACCTAGGTTAAATCATAAGAGACCTCTTTTTTTCCCCCCTAATTTCTCTTAGAGTAAGGCAAGCTTTCTTAGTACTGATGCATGTTACCATCTTTCTTTCTTAATGCAAACATTTTGATATTATTAGACTCAGCATCTTTTTTTCCCCTAATTTTGTTATATAATATCAAGAAAACTCCAAACTTAAACAGATAAGTAATTGATAACAGTGTTTTAAAGCTTGCCTTATAGTCTTAAATTGTCATTCTAGCAGCTAGAAAGAGTAGTAAGGACTTTGAAGTTCAAAGTTGACTCCCTAAATATTTAACCATTACTTACATTTACTGATTATTGAAAATGTGCTTTGGGGTCAGAAGTGATTCTCTTTCCAGCTAGCTGTGACACCTTGGATAAATTATTTAACCTCTCCAAGCCTTGGGTTCCTCATTTACTGAATGGACAGTATGATAGGTTTTACCTCATGAGGTATTTGGATTAAATAAGCTAAATATATGTGTTCCAGTATGATTTTCAAAAAAAGGAAAGTCATTACTGTTAGGCAAATATAAAATGGACATGTGTCACAAATTCTATTTCACTCACTTATTAATGAGGGAACCTGTAAGATGTTAAACCAACCCAGAGTGCATTTGTGAATCTAAGTATTTATAGGCAGTGTTAACACAGGATCACTCTGTTAGATAAGACACTGGTTAATGTCCAACAAGACCATGAACTTAATCTTTGTGGTTACCTTTTCAGTTGGGCAAAAATAATTTACTTCTCTACTGGATAAAAATCTACAAGTCAACGTGTAACTTTACTAAGTCTGGGATCTTTAATTAATAGCAAATAGTGAGTTGAAGTACATTCCCTTAAATCAGGATTTCTTAATCTTGGCACTATTGACATTTTGGGCTAGATAATTCTTTGTTGTGGAATGCTCTCCTGTGCATTGCAGGACTTTAGGAGCATCCCTGGCTTCTGTCCACTAGTTGCCAGTTGACTCTTCCTCCCCTAGTTGTGACAACAAAAAAATGTCTTCAGACGTTGTCAAATGTTCCCTGGGGGACAGAATTGTCCCTGGTTGAGAACTGTTGCTCTAGATAATCTTAAGTGGCCTTCGTCTCCATATAAAATTGAAAGAATATGTCATCTGTTTTCCCCCTCTTTTTCAAATTTGTGATAATTTTTCTTACACATGTAAAAAGCACTTTGCACAATGCCTGACAAGTAGTAATTACTGAATAACTGCTATTAATAATGATGACACTATTATTTGTTATTTTTACCTATATCTTGTTCCTTAGGCAGTTTGAAAGTCATTATTTGGTATAATGTACTTGTAATATTGATTTATTAAATAATGTCATTAAAAAGCAAACAAAAAAAATCCCAAAATACCTAAGTGCTTATTTGTGAGATTTACTCAGAGTTTCAAAACAGTCGAAATTAGGTTTTGCATGTTATGACCCAAATTCATATTTCTCACATTCTTTCTGCAGTTTTTAAGTGTGGTAAATTTTGACCCAGAATATATAGAGTGAACTCATTCATTTTATTTAAAAATTAGATGAGAGACACTCATAAGTTCCTAATAATCATTAAAACAATCATAGCACAATATTATTGTAGTTGAATATATTATATGTTCACATTTATTTTACAGCCATCTCTTTAAGCCAAACCATGTTAAGAGCATAGGCTGAATAGATATGTTTGAACTTTGCTTGGCATTTTGTTTAGTAAGACATATGCCAAAATGATGTACTTGGTTATATAATTTTAGGTGAACAGATGTGCACAAGACTAAATTTTTATAAAGTTCCAGTGTAGAACTACAAATTCATGATCAATGAGACAAATCCCATATGTACACAAAAACTGGAGTTGTATTTTGAGATCTAGCAAATTTAGTTGGTATTATAAGTAAATAAATTGTTATAGATAAATACCCCTATTAAAACTTGTTATACATTTGTGCTTGTGGATTTTTAAAATTGAAAAATAAAAGTTTTAAAATGAAAGAACATTACTGGGGCCCCTGAAGCACTGAGGTGAAATATCCTGAGAACCATAGCTTGGATTTAGTAAATGTGTTTTTAAATAGTCTTCTAAGGAGCACAGTTTGCTTTCTCTTGTCCTAGTTACATTAGACACTTGACTTTTCATTTGAATTTCACAAAGTCCATGTGATTTGCAACTGTTTACCTATCAGGGTAATTAGACTGGAAAGCCAGCCATTTTCCATACTGTTTTAGAAATTAAGCTAGTTTTATCTCCTTCTTTCCCTTCTCCTTATAAAATTGCCTAAGTAGGAAGGGGACAGAATAGGGAGTCATTTAGGAAATTAGAATTAAAAGTATCCTTGGGCAGATTTGGAAGGAGAGTAGTGATTGGTAATAAGAGAGTTCTTCTTGTCTTTTGACTCTCTATCTCTGGGGTATAGAAAAGTATTCACCTTTCCACAGAAAGCTTTATTTGTTATGTTAGAGAAGTAAGGTCTTTGAGTACAAGTATATGACTTGATAATGTTAGTTTTGTAAAATTAAACAGTCTTCCTTAGCAATGATCCTGGTCATTTCCTAACTGCAATACACATATAGGTCTTAGAAATATAGTGGAAGAAAGAAAATATAGTTACATAGATGAAGCAGTAAATAGTCCTTTTACTATTACCCAACCTTTTGCTGTCATTGGTTAATACAACTTGTAAGTTTAAATAAATATCGTAATTATAGCGAAGCTACAGCATAAAATGCAGCATTTATGTGCAAGATTTTAAATAAGAAATACTCTAAGAATAACATTTTCACAATGTTTTGTTGCTTTGGATATAATTAGGTAAGGATGCTTTTCTGCTAATGAGTTGGTTAAAAAGCCAAAGCACAGAAAATAATCTTTGGAAGAGTGAGTAAATCAGTGTTATATCAGTGCATTAAATTGCTTACCTTTTTGCCTTTAAACTTTCTACGTAGTGTGGGTATACATCAAGATTGATTCAGTAACATTTCCACAGATTTTAAGTTTTTTTGATGTATTTAAAAGTGGTTTTACCTCACTGAACTTTTTCACTGTCCAGGTTTAATTCTGTTATTATTCTGTTTAATTTTGCCAGATAATTGATTTTTTTATTGCTTGAGTGGTTTAGAGAGAGGACTCAAACCACAAAATATAAATGGTTGAGGCACTCGTTTTACCATTAAACTATATTTTAAATTAACCTAGAATATTTAATGTTGTATGAAAGCATTGGGTGCGATAAGCTCTGGGCTCCTCATCTCTTATCGAACTGTGTAATGAATGAGTCCCTTGCAACTTCTTGCCCCTCCCTCAGAGCAGCCAGCGTATATTTGAGCATAGTGGCTCTGCTTGTGTTGTATCTTATTCTCATGGAGGAGATAGCAGTGCCTACACTGCAGCAGGTGGAGCTCCTGTGATGAATCCGATCCTGGATTAAATTTTAAGGATATTAAGCAAGGTTTGGGACCCTTACAAAGTGGTGCTGAATGAGTACTTTCATTCTGGGAAGTTGATTGTAATTTTATGGAAACAGTTTTATTATATAGGAAAAAGAAACAGCATCTTAATTCCATTCATAATATGCTGACTTGATCTCTGCTGTGGGGGTGGAAACAGCAGAAGAATGCAACATTTTAATGTAAATCTTTTTAAAAGAATGCTTTGAATCTAGATTAAGTGTTCAAGACAGTCAGCAAGCATCGTTTACCAAGGCATTTTCCTGGAATTTCAGTCTTGGATCAGTTGAAGTGCTCAGGGTCGGAAAAAATGTCTCCTAGCATCAAAAACTTGGATTGCTTTTCTCCGATGTTATGCCACTGTAAAGTAGCATGCACTAACAGCGCAATATCCTTAATGTTTGGATATAAGGTGGGTTCGAATAATATTTCTAAAAAAAGCTTAGTTTTAAAATCCAGTAGTATTTCAGCAAAGAAATAATTACAGTTAAGATTAGATGGTTTGCCAGATTGACTTTATTTTTTATTTTTTTATTATTATTATTTTTATTGAGTTATTGATAGGTTACAATCTTGTGAAATTTCAATTGTACATTAATATTTGTCAGTCATGTTGTAGGTGCACCACTTCACCCTTTGTGCCCACCCCCCACCCCACCTTTCCCCTGGTATCCACTAAACTGTTCTTGGTCCATAGTTTTAAATTCCTCGTATGAGTGGAGTCATACACAGATTGTCCTTCTCTCGCTGGCTTATTTCACTTAACATAATTCTCTCAAGGTCCATCCATGTTATTGCAAATGGAATGATTTTGTTCTGTTTTGCAGCTGAGTAGTATTCCATTGTATATATGTACCACATCTTCTTTATCCATTCGTCTGTTGATGGGCACTTAGGTTGCTTCCACGTCTTGGCTATTGTAAGCAGTGCTGCAGTAAACATTGGGGTGCACAGGACTTTTGGGATTGCTGACTTCAGGCTCTTTGGATAAATACCCAGTAGTGGGATGGCTGGATCGTATGGTAGTTCTATTTTTAATTTTTTGAGGAATCTCCATACTGTTTTCCATAGTGGCTGCACCAGTTTGCATTCCCACCAGCAGTGTATGAGGGTTCCTTTTTCTCCGCAACCTCTCCAACATTTGTTGCTATTAGTTTTAGATATTTTTGTCATTCTAATGGGTGTAAGGTGATATCTTAGTGTAGTTTTGATTTGCATTTCCCTGATGATCAGTGATGATGAGCATCTTTTCATGTGCCTATTGGCCATCAGTATATCTTCTTTGGAGAAATGTCTGTTCATGTCTCCAGCCCATTTTTTGATTGGGTTGTTTGATGTTTTGTGGTTGAGTTACGAGAGTTCTTTATATATTAAGGATATTAAGCCTTTGTCAGATATATGACTTGCAAATATTTTTTCCCAGTTAGTGGGTTGTTTTTTTGTTTCAATCCTGTTTTCATTTGCCTTGAAGAAGCTCTTTAATCTGATGAAGTCCCATTTGTTTATTCTTTCTATTGTTTCCCTTCTCTGAGAAGGCATGGTGTCCAAAAAGATCCTTTTAATACTGATGTCAAAGAGTGTACTGCCTACGTTTTCTTCCAGAAGCCTTATGGTTTCAGGTCTCAGCTTTAGGTCTTTAATCCATTTTGAGTTTATTTTGGTGAATGGTGAAAAAGAATGGTCAGTTTTCATTCTTTTACATGTGGCTTTCCAGTTTTCCCAGCACCATTTGTTGAAAAGACTTTCTTTTCTCCATTGTATGCCCTCAGCTCCTTTGTCAAAGATAAGCTGTCCATAGATGTGTGGTTTTATTTCTGGGCTTTCAATTCTGTTCCATTGATCTGTGCACCTGTTTTTGTACCAGTACCATGCTGTTTTGATTACTGTAGCTTTGTAGTATATTTTGAAGTCAGGGATTGTGATGCCTCCGGTTTTGTTCTTTTTTCTCAGGATTGCTTTAGCAATTCGGGGTCTTTTGTTGCCCCATATGAATTTTAGGATTCTTTGTTCTAATTCTGTAAAGAATGTCATTGGGATTCTGATTGGGATGGCGTTGAATCTGTAGATTGCTTTAGGTAGAATGGACATTTTAACTATGTTTATTCTTCCAATCCATGTACATGGAATGTCTTTCCATCTCCTTATGTCGTCATCCAATTCTCTCAGAAAGGCCTTGTAATTTTCATTATATAGGTCCTTCACTTCCTTAGTTAAATTTACCCCAAGGTATTTTATTCTTTTTGTTGCGATTGTGAATGGTATTGTATTTTTGAGTTCTTTTTCTGTTGGTTCATTACGCCAGATTGACTTTAATTCAAGGCATATAATTCCCTGTCATTTGTGTCTCTGACACAAGTAAAGAATTGATTTGTGTACAGTGAAAGTGTAATGGAAAAGGATCTGATTTTTATGAAAGCTGCGTGTAAAATCTTGTCATTCTCCATTAATGAAGATTAATTATTGACTTGGTTTTTATGTTTTGCTGCTGTGGAGAATTGAATATACAGGAAAACAACATTGAAATGTAGGACTGGAAATGCCTTTAGATATCATTTTGATGGAAGAAATTGTTGATGGCAGGTTTTATGTTTAGTGCCATAGGCTATGTGATTTTGGTACTAAATCAAGAGTTAGTATTTAGATCGTATGGGGGGGGGGAAGCTTTTAAACAAAACAAACAACAAAAGGATGTCATGTTCCCTACCCATCCCTTGTAAGTGGAAAGGTGCCTAGGTTAATTTAGTAGTGGCTCTATAAAGAAAATAAATGTAAAGTTTGCCTTAAAGATAAATGATTTATTTATATAAGATATTAAATGGCATAAGGAAGTGATGTATTTTTACCTGATTTGTGCTTCAAAAACAACATATGGTTTAAAACCAAGTTGAAAGCAGGAAGAGCTTTCTAGTGAATATAGTATTGGGGCGATAATTACTTATTCTGAAGTATTGTTTTGAATGAAACCTTTTTCTTAGTTTTGTGGGACTGAAACTTCCCAATTGATGATATGAAGAGGTCTTGAAATTGCTAGTTGACTAAAAAAAATTACACTGAAACAGTTTTTTAGATCTTTATTAGAGAAGATGTTGCTTTTCTGGTCACCTAAGTTTTTTCCCCCCTCGGTTTAAACTCTTTGCAGTGTGTCAGAGAGTTAGTTTCCTAGTGATAGTTCAGAAATTTTCTGAAATATTATCTGAATATAACATGGAAATGGTTGTGCAATTAAAATATGCTGCTTATAAAAACAGTTTTAGGAGTTTCTTTTAACATTTATACTGGTCGTTAAACTGTGACCTGGTATAAAATTCATATCCATGGTTTAAATGTAAATTCCTGTGCATGATTTAAATAGCTCAAGCTACATTTTTGTTTTCCCCTGAGTGTTAAGCTTGCTTTTCATGTGGTGTGCACAACAGAATTTTTGAGCAGTGTTTTAAATTTTTTAAATAATATTTTTATAAAGTTAACCACAGTAAAATTTTTCCTCTTTTTATATTTAGGCAAATTAACCACCTATGAAGTATTTATTATGTTTGAATGAAGATTGCTGTCCTTATCACAGAATCAGTATTAAGAAAGTAGCACACCATTGCTCATAATTAGTCTAATAATCTCTGTGAACTTGAAATCTTTACACCAAACCCCTTCAGATCCTGTGGTATTCATCACAAAATACCACTTGAGGCTCTTAGTTGCCCCCTAGTGGGAAATTGAGAAAATACTTTATTGAAAATGTCTTACTGTGTTCATACTTGGTAATTAAAGATAGTTAACAGGGCATGTAAGTTATTATACTTATCTACTTAGGAAATCATTAGATAATTTAATTTGGATAGTAAGAAGAGTGTTTCTTCTTTGCTTAAACTTTTGTGGATAGAATTTTTACACTTTTTTCCAAAATGTTTGAATTTTATAGCAGGTAGCATTGACAGACGACTCTCTGCAGAAATGTAGCTTCTAAGACTGCAGATGTCCTGGGTGCCTTTTTCATTAATGTATCTTTGTATATTCAAAATTAAGCCTTTAAAGCTTTATATTTAAATTAAAATTTTTAATATTGTAATTGAAGCAGGACACTTTTGGGGGACAGGGATAATATTAACAAAAAGGGGAAATTATCCCACAACTTTCAGACAATATATTAATATTAGAAATAGCTTGAAACAATAAGGGTAAGCAAATGTTTCTAGTGAGTAAGCATAGTACCAGTACTGTACATGTGCAGAAGGTTTATTTTCTAATACCACTGGTACTTTTAACATCAGTTATTAATTGTTTGCTCCTTTAGTTTATGTACAGCAAGTAATCTACCTATGTAAATTCCAAATCACATTTTAAAATAAACTTAGTATTTTCGTTCATGGTTGTGAACTTTTGAAAAGTAGTAAAAGCACCACCTTGTTTGTTGGAAATGAAATATCTTTTTTAAAACTCAGATTTCTGTGTGACCGGAGCTTCTCTCTAACTGTGCTATTCCTTATGAGGCATCCATCTAAGACAGTTACATTAATAGGTTATCATGAGGAAGCAGTCATCTGTTTACTAAATAAAACGTGCATTCGTGTGTAGGAAGGTAGGTAGGTAGGTGAAGCAGTATCACCAAAAGACCAAAAGATGAGTTAATTTCTAGTGAAGGCTCCAGGAGAAGCCTGCTTATCTCTCATCTCTAGTATTAGAACTCAGAGAAAAGACCCTGGGGAATGTAGTGAGAATGCAGAGGGTACTCAGATTCTTAATCTAGAGATTACAAAACTGTCTAGGATGCATTCCCTGGGGGTGGATGTTAACAGAAATGACCAAACTTGTAGTGCCTGTAAAGGGTGCGTCAGCTCTTTAGGTTACAGTTAACTATTTGAAAATATGAGGTGCAATAAGACCAGAGCCTAAGACTCCCTTAGAGGAAGTTAGCTGTGCTAAGATCAGAAACTTGTATTTTGGAAAGGAAGCTACATTTTTAAAATTTTTCCATAACATATTTATAAGAGTAGAAGCTCTTATAAATTTTTGCTTTTACTAACTGTCCGCAAGAGAAACCATCATAAAGCATTTTATAATAGAGCATTAAAGTGTATTTGGTGGCAGCAGTTATTAAAGTGAGAGAATCCCAGAGAGCAGGCACACAGCGGGTAAAAAGTCAGGAATGTTTTTGTGAGTGTCTTCTCCCCACAGGGAGATAATCTAAAGTGCTAAACCTTGGTGATTCTATTTTATTAGAAGAGGTGCAGTTCCCTTACAGCTGTGATTCTTGGCCTGGGATACAAGTAGCTTCAGGAACAAACGTGTGTGTCAGTGGTACAAAAAAAGTTATCCTATAGCATCAGTTTATCTTGATTGTATTTTTAAATAAGGAAAACAGTACAGAGTCTTATTTTCATATTGAAACTTGTGATATATTTGAGTAGGTTAGTGTGTAATTTGTATGAATAATTTATATAAGTGTAATTATGTATGTGGAATACATAGAAGTTTTCAAGAAATATCGTATGTGTAGCTATGACTCCTTCCTGTGTCTCTTCATATCCTTAAAGTAATGATTTGCTTTTTGTTATTAGAAGACCTTTGGTGGAAAAGTTTGAGAAGCTCTGTCTTCTAGTTGTATAATTGCCTTCCCCTTCTTACCCACCTGCCATCCCTGGGGAGAAAAAGTCTTACAGCATAGATTTGAACAGTATGGCCCATTTACTTCACTTAGCGCACTCATGCTTAAGATCGTGTTTGCAAATAATTAAGTACTAAACTAACAATGGCTTTAAACAAGTGGGCCTTTATTTATTCCTAATTATAATCAACTTGGAAGTATGCAGCTGCTATGGCTGCTGACATCTCTGCCTTTGTCTTGGCCTTTCCCTCATTGAAAGATGACTGTTGGAGCTCTAGCCCTAAAAACAGGAAGAAAAGGTGGGAAGGGGAAAGGGGTGTGGTTTATAAAGCTAGAAGCAACTGCTTATATTTCATTGATTAGAACTATGTCACATGGACTCTTGTAGTAATGGAGAGTCGAAAACCTAGTATTTAATTTTTATACCCTCTATATTAGAGAAAAGCAAGGAAAACACTATAACATTGTAGCACTGGGTGAAACAATCTACATACAGTGTTAGACAGTGCATTAGTGCAGTATTTTTTACTGGAGTCTGATTAATTTCAGAGATGCTATAGATAATGCTAATTAAGTGGTGTATCCATTTCACTGTAATAAAGCAGTAAAGTAAAATTGAGGCTTTCTTTTCACTTCTTTGACTTCTTTGCTCCAACCTTTAGAAGCAAAAGTAAGCTTTTTTTTGGATTAGTTCTTTACACACTGAAGTATAAGAGCATACATATTTATAAGTATAACCTTTAGCCTTAGGTTATGGTGTATAGTGCCTAGGCTTCCTTACAATCATTTTACTAAGCATTAATAGGCGATCTGAAATGTTCTTATTTGGGGCCAGCGCGGTGGTGCAGTGGTTAAGTTCACACGTTCCGCTTCTCAGCGGCCTGGGGTTTGCCGGTTCGGATCCCGGGTGTGGACATGGCACTGCTTGGCACACCATGCTGTGGTAGGCGCCCCACATATAAAGTAGAGGAAGATGGGCATGTATGTTAGCTCAGCGCCAGGCTTCCTCAGCAAAAAGAGGAGGACTGGCAGTAGTTAGCTCAGGGCTAATCTTCCTCAAAAAAAAAAAAATTCTTATTTAAGAATACAGTTTCAAAATAGACTTCAAATTGAGAAATACTCAGTAATGAATAATGACCAATAGCAGACTACTCATTCTAATTAGATTAGAATAATTTTTAGCAGTAATTAAAGTTAAATGTTGTCTTATGTTAGAGCACAAGCTTCCTTTAATATCTTCCTTCTTGTTCTAAGATTAAATGTACTTTCTCTTGCAAGTGTTGCCAAACTTTGACATTGAACCAGTATCTTTAGTGTATTGTTCTTTTTTTGTGTCCTTTTTTATAGACTGCCTGGTTTCTCGTAAAGAGGAAAAAGTATTCTGTAGTGACTCTGGGACTCCAGTTAACTCCTCAGTCTTTCAGGATGCTGTATTAAACTCCTTCCTCAAAGTGAATGGATTGAAGTAAATAATTCTTTCATGTGTTGGTAAATAGTTTCTGGTGGCACTTTGCTGATAGCAGTGGGCCTTTGATAGGTCTACAACCAGACGTAGTTGCTTGTTTGTTATTTTCTCATATCAACTTAGAACTATATACTGTGATATATAGTTATAATATATATGTGATATATATTAATCATTATCTTCTTAATTTCTTTATTCAAAGATCTATTGCTTTGGAATGTAGTTTTTCTTATGTTCCTTTAAGAATGTATTTATATATTTATGAAATTTTCTTTTTCACAACTGAGTTACAAATTGGAAAACTTGAAAGTAAGTTTTGAAAATATTTCACTGTAAACCACATACCACTTGTTTGAATATATAACATTGAAAACAGTAGAATTATTTTAGGAAGTTACAATAGGATATATGTCTTTCTAATTTTTACAAGGAAAATCATAGTCATTTAATGACTCATTCATTCCTTCATGCATTCACCATCACTCATTCATTAATTATTTATCGAGCATCTGTGCGGTGGGTGTATAGCAGTGAACAAAGGAAATCCTGCTCTCATGGAGTTTACTTTCTCATCGTATTTCCTATTGTAACTTTTCTCCTTTATAGCTATTACTTTATAGCTATACTTTAGAATTTCTGTCAGTGAGAATGTTAGAATAAAAACTCAAGAGTAGGAAAAACTCTACAGAGTGCATAATTAGTGATTGCTGTTTAAGCTCTGTATAGGTTTGCTAGGGCTACCATAACTAAATACCACAAACTGAGTGGCTTAAACACAAAAACTTACTTTCTCACTGCTCTAGAGGCTTTGGAAGTCCAAGATCAAGGTGCTGGCAGAGGTGGTTTTCTCTCAGGTCTCTTTCCTTGGCTTGCAGATGGCCTTCGTCTTGCTGCCTCTTCTCCTGCTCTTTCCTCTGTGCATGGGCACCCCCTGGTGTGGTTTCTCAGTGTGTCTGCATTTCCTCCTCTTAGAAGGATGCCAGTCAGATTGGATCAGCACACCCTTATGGCCTCATTTTAACTTAATCACGTTTTAAGGGCCCTATGTGCGAATACAGTCACATTCTGAGGTGCTAGGACTTAGGGCTTCAACATATGAATTTTGGGGGGACACAGTTCAGCCCAAAACAAGATCCTTATTAATTAAGGAAGAATTAGGACTTCAAAGTTCCACAAGCATGTGAGGGAAGTTTTGAATGTAAAACTTTTAAAATGTATCAAATTCTTGGAAAACATCTTATTATAAAGTTTATGAGCATTCATAAACTTGGTTTGAACATATTCTATTAGTGGAGATTGTCAAATGAAAAACTGAGGGTGCTCTGATTTAAGCATATTCAATTTAAAAATTACTGGAATGTTCAGGTTAAGAAAGTCATTGTAGCCTCTGCTTCTCAATTTGGCCACCCTATGCCTATTTGCTGCCACCAAAGAAGAAGAAATATCTTGAGCATTTATTTGGGGGTGGAAAGTAGGGAAGAAAAGAGAATGTTTTGGTAATTTGAATTTCAAAACAGTATTGTCTGTACACATGCATGTTTGTATTTGATGGCTACCTATATTTGAACAATATATACCTTGGGTACATTGTGTTACGTAGACTTTTTATCGGTTGGCTTTGGGAACCTAATCATAGTTTATATTGTTATTTCAAGTTGTTTCAAACAATTAAAAAGTGCTGATTTTTGGAATACAACCTATTCATCAATTGGGAACTGTCTCTATAAAAACATATTAGGCAACAACAGAAGTTGCAGTTCCTGATTACTTATTGGTCCTGCAGAAGTAGAAAATAATAACTTTTGTTTGACATTATTTTTTGAGGAGGGAAGCAAATTTTTCTGGACTTAAGGTCCAGGAGTGGGTTTGTTCTGACAGTACAGCTGTTTTTTTTTTAAAAAAAAACAAATCTATTTTAAACTGTCCTTGGCATTTGCTGGAGTTAAAATACATGTAAAAGAAATCCTCCCTTGACTTTCATAGCCATTAAGATGCATGATATATAGACCGATGGGAGCTCCTGGCAGAATTTTTTTTAAGTGATGCTCACTTGGTTTTAGAGGAACAAAGCAATGCGGATTTGACAAATTTTGCAAATTTGAAATGCAAAGTAAGTTATGATTGTCATAAATTCCACTAAGTTCTTTTTATTATTCTTATAAAGGTTAGATATCTGCTATGCAGACTGCCTTGATCATTTCTCTTAATGATCACTTAACCCTCAGTGTACCTGGAAAGTTATTCATCATTCTTTGTCACCCTTTTATTTTTTATTGCCATTCTTTTCATTTTTGAGTATTTTAAATCATTTTATAAATAATTTTCAGAGGAATAATGAAAAATTTCATTAGAAATTTTAATTAGAATCTAAACATAGCAAACCCAGTTTTTAAAATCAGCTTTACTGAGTTGTAATTGACATACAATAAGCTGTACATCTTAAAAGGGTACAATTTTACACGTTTTGACATATGTGTAGACCTGTGAGACCATCGCTGCAATCAATATAGTGAACATATCCATCACTCCCATGAGTTTCCTCAAGCTTCTTTTCAGTCCCTTCCTTTTCTCCTTCCCCATCCCTCTTCCCTCAGACCACTGCTGGTTAGATTTCTGATAGATTAGTTTGAATTTTCTGGAGTTTTATATAAATGGAATAATAAAGTGTGTGCCATTTTTTAACCTGGCGTCTTTCAGATTAATTATTTTGAGATTCATCCACGTCATTGCCTGTATCCGTAGTTCATTCCTTTTAGTTGCTAGGTAGTATTCTGTTACAGTCATGCACCACAAAATGACTTTTTGGTCAATGACTGACTGCGTATACGACAGTCCTATAAGATTAGTACCATATAGCCTAGGTGTGTAGTAAGCTATACCATCCAGGTTTGTATAAGTACACCCTGTTATATTTACACAATGAAGAAATCGCCAAACGACACATTTCTCGGAAAGTATTCCTCTTGTTAAGCAATGCATGACTGTATGTATATTTAACACATTTGGTTTTGAAGATACTTATATCCCACATGTGCAGTGTCTTTTGAATGTAACTAACCGCTTGTCAACTAATGTATGTGAACATGCAATATACATCCATTTGGTACATACTGATTCCAGATATCAAATAGATTCTGGTTTTTCTTGATATCTGGTTTCTTGATATCAAAACACAAAACTTTATTATAAACTTTGATGGCTCGTAATTTTTTAGTAGAGAGAACATCATTTATCTTTGATTCATAATTGCAAAGCATTTTATTTTTAGATTTATCAGCACTAATTAGATTGATCAACCTGGTGAATTTTTTCGTTTTTGTGTCATCTGTTTGCTTCCTTTCACCTTTGTATACACAGCTACCTTCAACAATTGCCTACTTACGAATTGCATGAAGCAAATTATGTTGTATAAATATAAAAAATAAGAGGTTACTGTCACTTTTCCTTTTAGGATACTGGGATGGTCCAAGTTTTTGTCACAAAATGTTGCATGATAAAGTCCTTGATTAAGTGGATGAAAATGCCGTATTTCCTTTTTGTCCTTTGTCTTTCACTCATCTATTGAATTTGAGAAAATTCATTTAGAATATTGTCATCTGAAGACTTGTAATCTCAGATTTCTCTTATGCAACCAAATGGACCATCACCATTAATCTACAGTGCTACTCCATTTTCATTCATCTTCTGATCATCTACTAGTTGTAACATGTCGTTGTCAGTTTTCTTCTCTTTCCCGTTATTGGTAGTGTGCAGAAAAGAGTTAACATAACCTAAATTGCTTCCTTGAAAAGGTCTGCCTGCAAGGTTGGTCCTGGGCTTGTGTCTGGAAAGTTAGATTTCAAGAGGATGCCCACCAGTAACTGATATGAGTGGTTCACTGTGCCTAAATTGTTTGTGCAAACACTTCCTTCTGGGAGTCTGGAACTTTGGTTTGTGCTAAACAGAGGCCTGGCCCATGTGACCAGCCCCCATTGACTACCCTGGGCTCTGAGTCTCTCACAGTCTTTCCTGATTGACAACATTTCACATGTGTTATCACAACTTGTAGCTGGGAAAATTAAGGGCATCCTGTGTGACTCCACTGAGAGAGGGCTTTAGAAGAAGCTTGCCCCTGGTTTCCCCCAGACTTTGCCCCATGTGCGTTTTCCCTTTGTTGACTTTTGCTTCTGTCATATCACTGTACTAAGTCATAGCTGTGAGTACGACTGTATAATTGGTCTCGTAAATCCTCCTCGCAAATCATTGGACCTAGGAGTCTTGGGGATCTTTCAACACAGGCAAAAAGTTAAAAATTCTGAATTCTCAACAATGAAAACTTTAAAAAGAGAGAGAGAGAGAGACTACAAAGGTGCTATCTGAAGGATGATGCAGTAGTTTGACTTATTTCAAGAAAGAATGAATTTTGTTTTATGTATAAAAAAGTAAATGTCCTCTTTGTTATATGCAAGACCTTAAGTAAGAACAAAAATTACAGAAAAGTGGTCCTTAGAAATAATTAGAACTATTTAAAAACAATAACACGCACACACACACAAACTGGAATTGGTTCATTAAACCCTGATGATCTACCAAAAGTTTAATAAAGTGTAGTTTCTTAGTCACTTGCATGCTTTTTAAAATGTGCATTTATTAAATATTGAGTAAATAAAAACTAATATATAGGAAGTATATGTTAGATGTAAAGAATCTCTACATTGGAGCCAGCCCCAGCCCCATGGCCGAGTGGCTTCCGTGGGCCAGGGTTTTGTGGCTTTGGATCCCGGGTGTGGACATGGCACTGCTCGTCAGGCCATGCTGAGGCAGCGTCCCACATAGCACAGCCAGAGGCACTCAAAACTAGAATATACAACTATATACTGGGGGGGGGTTGGGGAGAAGAATAAAAAAAATAAAAATTTAAAAAAAGAAAAGATTGGCAACAGTTGTTAGCTCAGGTGCCAGTCTCTATGTAACATTAAGAATAACCAAAGAATACTACCTGGTCCTTTGGAAGTCCCCTGTTTGCCCCCCTCAGATCCCATCCTATTTCTTCCCTATTCAATAATCCTAATTCCGAATTCCGTATTTGGAATTTCTTGCTTTTCTTTATAATTCCTAAACAATAAATTGTATGGTTTTCCACATTTTTGAGCCACTGAGTAATGATGTGAGTATTCGTTTCTTTTGCCTACTTTTCTATTGATGTGTTTCTCTTTTCCTTACTGATTTGTGGGAGGTTTTAAAAATATATTCTAAATATAAGTATTTCGTTATAAGGGTTAGAAATACCTTCTCCCGTTCTATGACTCATGGAATCTTTGTCCAGCCCTTTCTGATATCTTTTGATGATTAGAATCACATAATTTTAATGTCAAACTACCTGTCTTTTCTTTTAAGGTTTATACATTTCATGTCTTGTTTTGAATATTCTTCCAGAGCCAGAAATCCTAAAGATAATCTTCCATATTATGCTCTAGAAGTTTTATAGTTTTGACTGTCGTGTCAGTCTGAGATTAATTTTTGTTTTGGTATGATGTAGGAGTCCCATTTCATTTTTTCTAATGGCTATCCAATTGTCCCAGTCCCGTTTATTGACAAATTCTTTCTATTCTCCAAATGATCTGTACTGTGTCATAAGTTTCCATATGTGAATCTGTTTCTGGATTCTTTTGTTCCACTTGTAAGTTTGTCTAACTCTGTGCCAGTACACATTATCTTAATGACTACAACTTTATTACCAGTTCTAATTGTTGTTTTGTATATTGTGTTGTATTTTCTATACGAGTGATAATATCATTTGTGAACAACGACAACTTTGCTGATGTCATAAAAGGGAATTCCTGGGTCAAGGGTTATATGTGTTTTACATTTTGATAGTTTTATATTGCTAACAGGAAAGAGCTATTCTTGTTTACATTTCCACTCGTATGTTAGAGTTCTGTTTTTCCACACCCTCGTCAATACTAGGTGTTATCAGGCCTTTATGTTTTTGTTGAACATCTTTTTGTATTTTTTTATTCGCTGTTGGTAGTTCCTTTTTAAATGAATTGCTAGTTCATGTCTCTTGCTCATTTTTAAAATTGATTTGTAAGTATTATACATTAAAAAACTGGCCTTTTTTAATATGATTGGGCTCTTTCTCATCAGAGTTTTCTTTTTTAAGTCAGTGATATGGAAGTTTTAAACTTTGTTTTCAAATTTATTAGTCTTTTTTTGTTTCTAGATATTGTTTCTTTCTTAGACTTCACCATTCCAAGAGTGTGAACAAATTCACCCATGTTTTGTCTAAGTGTTTGACTCAATTCTTTGGTTAGGTTTGTGATCTACTATGTAATTTTTTTCTTTAAGTTATGCTGTAGGAATCCTGAGTTTTTTTTCCTGATGTTCGTTTACCAAACACTACTCATTCAATAATCCATCACTGCCCCAGTAATTGAAAATATTATTCTTCTCATGTTATTAGATTCCCCTATGTATTTGGTTCTGTTGGGCTTTCTTTTGTTCAGTTGATTTGGTTATTTATGTTTGTGCTATTATCAAGCTTTTAATTATTGAGGCTTCTTAACGCTTCTTTATACTTGATACAACCAGTTGCCTCTCATGACTTTTTAATTCAGAATTTTCTTGGCTTCTCACATGCTAGTTTTTTTTCATATGGTGATTACTAATACCTGTCAGGCATTCTCACCCACCCAAATAAAACTATATTGATATTTTGATTGCAAATACATTGGGTTTGTAGATTATTTTCTTGGAAAATTCACAATATTGGACCTTTACCCAAGAAAATTGTGTTGTTTTCATTTCTTCAGTGTTCCTTTATTCCCTTCAGTAAAATTGTGTTGCTTTCATTTCTTCAGTGTTCCTTTATTCCCTTCAGTAAAATTGTGTTG